>NC_037685.1:90352771-90479980 GCF_003255815.1 Theropithecus gelada
GAAACAAAATTACACCCTCTTTAACAATGATCCAGCAGAGAAAATGAGATTGCCCAACACATTATAACTTCCATTCAGCAGAGCCACATGCTCCCTCTTGAGAAAGGATGGAAAATGAGCTGCCAGCTAAAAACTCCTAAAGAATGTCACAATTACAACTTTTCACTGGTGCTCCCAGTGACAGTACTTCTGACCTAAGACAACTGAGACACACAGATGTACTCCTAAGTCTGCTCATTAGCCTAATGAGGATGGAGTCAGGCAAAGAGTTAATTTGACTAGTTTAATCAGCATGCCCTTCGATGTGTCTACTGGGAGAACACCAAAGTGACGGAGACAAACACAGAAACAGAGGAAAGGGGATTTACTGAGCTGTACTTGTGATTAGGCAGAGTCACAGTTTGAAAACATAATGGAATCAAAGCTGGAAAGAAGCTTAATGATTGCTTAAGCCAATCACATCATTTTATAAGGTCTAGGGGAGGTTAAAAAAATCATTATAAACATATTGTAAAATGAGTAATAAATGAAAAATCATTTATAAATTGTAAACCGCTACTATGTATGCACATTAAATTGTTTCCCCAAAACAACATAGAATTTAAACAGTAGATACATTGTTATGTATTTTCATAAAACAAATATTATACATAAGTCTCTTCTCCTCCCAAACCTCTGATTCTTTAGCTATGTCAACACACTTCAGATTAACTCACCTGATACAGGTATAATTTAAAATTATTATTTAAAAAATTATTCAAACTTTTTCTGCACTTGCAGACTCTAGAAAAATAAAGCATTAATGGGTGCTATTTGAGGATGAATATAAATTTTGGTTTTACCAAAATTATGGATTTTTAGTTAATACTTAGGTGAATGATTTATGTTTTGGATAAATGGTTTTTTATTTCTTAGAAATTCCACCTTAAAATGAGTAACATAAAATATCTATTTAATATTGGCAGTACTTCTGACAGCACGCCTTGATCTTACAATTAGAGATTAGGGCACAATTACCCCTCAGATTCAGTAATTCTAAGAGAGTTGATTGAGGGGTTTTCTGGACAACGGTCTGTCATTTGCATTGATTATTTCATTATATTAATTTTCTCATCACTTTTCCTTTTTTTTCTTTTTATTTTTTTTCATTTGAACACTATTAAGGAAGTTTTTTCAACAGGCTCAAGCCTAAGGGGATATAATAGAAAATGAATGGGGTTTTTCCTGTTAAAGACAAGCAAGCAAGCAAGCAAGGAAGGAAGGGAGGGAGAGAGGGAGGGAGGAAGGAAGGGAGGGAGGGAGGAAGGAAGGGAGGGAGGGAGGAATGGCGGGAGGGAGGGAGGGAGGAAGGAAGGGAGGGAGGGAGGGAGGAAGAGAAGAAAGAAAGAGAGAGAGAGAGAAAGAGAGAGAGAGAGAGAGAAAGAAAAGAAAAGAAAAGGCTTATGGGGATACTAAGCCTTATAGCTATAAATTGATCCTGTTCTTTTTTCCTTGATGGTAGTTTGTAGAATTAAAGCAGTATGGGAAAACTTATAGTTTGAGATTGAGTCTTTTAAGAAATGGATCTTTTGTAATGTCCCTTCTATTTGAATGATATTGCCAGTATTGCAACACTCAGACCAGACAGGGCATAATATTTCCTTTCTGTAAGTTTCCTTAAAAATAATTCTTCTCTATTTTCAATTACTAACGGAGATCTGATTATGTCTACTAGGTCTAAAGTTTATGCTCTTGCAGGAGACAGACATTAAATAAATTAACAAATAAATATGAGTATAAAATACAAGTGCAATAACGGAGAAGAATGGTGTTCTAGGATAGAGAAAAAAAAAAAAAGATAACCCAGTTTGTACGTGTCATCAGGGAAGGCCTCTCTGAGAATCGCAAAGAGCAGAGACAAGTTAGGTGAGAAGAGAGACCAGACAAGAGGAACAGTATGCAAAAGATCCTGAAGCAGGAAAGACCCTGATGAGTTTGAGGACTATCAGTCAAGGTCAGCATAGCTGGAATAAAGGAAAACACGGCCCAGGATGAGGCTGGAGAGGTGGCCAGTGTCCATATGGGAAAAGGTTGAAGAGTGAATGGGGAACTTGATACAGAATGGTAATGGATGGAATGCAGGATCGAATTCCTCTACCCCCTTCCAAATACCCATTATAAAATAACAGAGAGTAATTTTTCATGAAAGGCATAAATCCCCAAGAACAAAGAGAGATGCAGGTGAAATAATAGAATCCTTAGAGTTTGAAAAGCTTGTCAAAAGTGGTTTTATCCAATCCGACAAAAGCCACAGTGCAGAAAGCTAAGAAGTTACCCAGTTTACCGATTTACCTGGTGAAATAGGGGAAGGGCGAGGCTAAAAACAAAAGGACTGGTTAAAAACACCATTCAAGAAGCACTTAAACTGTACCGGTCAGGAAGGAACGTAATACAGAGAATTAGCCGCCTAATTGCAAAGACTGGAGAAGCACAGGTCAGGGAAAGCCATGGCTACTCCTGAGATTTGTCAGCTATCAGAGAGTCAGGAAGTTGCAAGAACTTCAGAAAGTGTCAAAGATGACTATAGCTATCTGAAGCATCAGAGCAGGGGATTTGCAAAGAAACACCCTGAGGCTGCTGTAAAATGTCATTTTTGCTGCAATCTGCAAAATTGCCTACTGCTGCTGATGGCAATAATATAGTTTGTGCCTTTCTTATGCTTTCCAAATCTTGAGGTGTACCTCTCATTGTCAGACTTCAATCCAGAATATGACAGGCAAATGACTCTGGGAACACAGTTCCTGGTCTTCCAGCCCCTGAAATATGAGAGGAGACAGAAGAGGCATGATGGCAGGGGGAGCAGGGGGATTCATGGAGCTGTGCTGCCATCTGTCAGTCCAGCAGAGAGCACTTCCTGGACCCCATTCCTCATTTGTCCAACTACGTAATTGCCCCTCCCTGGTGCAGGATGATGAGGTATAAAACAGATGATGTCTAGACTAGAACACTAAACTCAGTTGATGGCGGGGGATACAGTTCTTGAAACAGGGCAGTTAAGAGAAAATAAACATATTAAATGTTCAGACCTTCTAGCTCTCTTCCCCCATCAACTCCTGCAGGTATTAGCCAGGTTTTTACCTTCTGGGCCAGATACTGGAAGAGCTTTCCCTAGAGAATCTGACCAACCCAAGAGAAAAGACCTGAGAAATACTGATATCTTTCTCCAAAAAAGACCATGTCAAATCACTATATAGAGAAGCTCACAGTGGCAAACAAACTCATGGATATACATCTTTAAACAACTATTTATTGCCACATGTTAGATATAAACCAAGTATCACCAACATTTGAGAAAGGCAACAGATATGAATACCAGAGCCCTAAACAAACAAGCAAGCAAAACTTATGGAATACAGACGCTATACGGGAAAGAGGAAAAAATCAAAAAGGAAAACTACTACTAACTATCCTCAGAGAGGAAAAGGAATATATTAAAACACAAATAGGATGCTGTTTAGGGGCTGGTGTAGGGGGGATTAAATGTGACAGCAGAACCAGAAATCTTAATAGAAACTTTAGAACATAGTTACAAAAATATTTCAGAAATTAGAGTAAAAAGATGAGTTAAAAAAGTATTTTGAGAGAATAAAATAGAAGATGTTTCAAATAATAGAAACCATAAAAAGAAAGAAATGAGGAAAGTATAAGAGGAGGAGGAGAAAGTATAGTGGAAATAATTCAAGATAATATACCAGAAATGAAGGATATTGCACTCAACACAATACAAAAACATGGACCCATACCAAGCTACATTAAAACACTGGGGACAAAAAGAAAATCTCACAAACTTCTAAGAAAACAAACCCAGCATTTACGTAAGACATTGAAAGCCTTTTATGTACAAAAAAAAAAAAAAGACGACAACAGATTATAACTATTTTAGGCTTTTGGGGCCAGTCTGTCAAAACTACCCAGCTCTGCTCTTGTAGCATGAAAGACAACAATAGAAAGCATGTAAATAAATGAGCTTGGTTGTGTTCCAATAAAGCTTTATTAACAAAAAGAGACATTGTGCTGGATTTGTCCTGTAGGCAGTAGTTCGCTAACCTCTGACTTATATAAAGAATCAAGAATCAGAATGGCACCAGACTTTAAATAAACTGGAGACTAGATGACTTGCTCAATGTTGATAAAATTCTATCCCCAGCCATATTATCAAATAAACATGAGGGGTGACTATCTCCCTTTATCTCCCATTGGCCTTTTCTCAGGAAGCTAACCAAGAGTAGTCTTCATCAAAATCAGAAAATAAAATAAAATAAAAACATGGGATCATAAAACTAGTAATTACTTTTAATTTCCTGGATCTACAGATTATTTTAAAGCAAAAGACAAAGTCTACAAGTCACTCAGTATAGGCGGGGCATGGTGGCTCAAGCCTGTAATCCCAGCACTTTGGGAAGCCAAGGCGTGCAGATCACGAGGTCAGGAGATCGAGACCATCCTGGCTAACACAGTGAAACACCATCTCTACTAAAAATACAAAAAACTGGCTGGGTGTGGTGGCACACACCTGTAGTCCTAGCTGCTCAGGAGGCTGAGGCAGGAAAACCACTTGAACCCAGGAGGTGGAGGTTGCAGTGAGCTGAGATTGCGCCACTGCACTCCAGCCTGGGTGACAGAGTGAGGCTCCATCTCAAAAAAACGAACAAAAAAGCCCTAGGAAATTAGGTTCCATTTCTTGGATCTACAGATTATGTCAAAGCAAAATACAAAGTCTACAAGTCACTCAGTATAGAGGACAAGTGTTCTAGATTGAAGCAGATCATTTGGCTCTGGTAGAAACTGCTTCAAGAAGATAAAATTGTAGCAACATCAGCAAGATGGCCATGTAGAAGTCCCTAGAGTTTGTCCTTCCAGCAAAGACAGCCAAAAACAGCAAATAAACAACTAGATTTTAATGAAAATAGCAAAAGGAAAGTGCCACAGTACACCAAAGTAGTAACAGAAACTCTGATGAGCACAGAAACTCAGAATAACCACACAGAGAACAAAAGAAAACACCTGGGCCTCCACAATCCCATCCCCCACCTGGGAACCAGAAGGAACTTCTCCCTGCAGGAAAAAGGGTAAGCGAGTGAGTCCCAGCAGTCCCATCAATACCTGGAACACCTGCAGTCCTCTCCACTGGGGTTCCCTGCAGTCCTCACAAACACTAAGCCCGGCTAAGAGAGCTACCTGGAGTCTACATAGCTGTGTTCCTTCAGAGAAGGAGCCAGCACTGTGCCCCACTCCCTGTGACCACCCACCTGGCTACTCTGCTATGCCATCTTGGAACTGAAACTGCTACTGGAGTATATCTTGCTCTGGGGGCAAGTGCTCATGGCACCCCTTAATCCCTGAGGCTAAGCTGCCATTGAACCAGCCCCACTCAGTGGCCCAACAATTCCAAACTGAGCTACAAGCAGCTGTTACACCCATCCCTGTGTGACAGCTAGGGGTGGAGCCACTCTACCTACCTCTCTCAGAGTGCCCAGGTGCAGCCTGCCCGCTCAGGCTAAAGCTGAAGCTGCACACTCCTTCCTAGGGAAATGGTGCCTTGGCAGAGCTACTCCATCTACCCATCTCAGTTGCTGCTGCACCTTGCACTTGGGAACTGGTGCTAAAGCTGCCCACTCTCTCTGAAAGAAACAGTGCCTTGGCAGAACAACTCCATCTGCCTCTCCCAGTTGCCCCTAGGGTGCTAAGCTGAAGCTGCACACTGCCTCCTGGAGATATGGTGCCTTGGCAGAGCTGCTTCAAATACCTCTCCTAGTCACTGCTGCACCTTGCACTCCTGTGCTGGGGCTGAAACAATATCAGTCATCCTGGGGAAATGGTGCCTTGGCTACCCAGAGCACAGAAACTCAGAATAACCACACAGAGAATGCAAGGACCTTTCTGTGCCTGAGCTGAAGCAACACCCTGCCCTCCTGAGAAAGCAGTGCCTTCACTGCCCAGAGCAGTCACACCTTCCCAGTGCCTAAATTGATGCAGCGTCTTACATCCCAGGGAAACAGTGCCCGGGCCATTTAGAATAGTCATGCCTTCTGGGCCTGAGCTGAAGAGGCACATTCTCCCCTAGGGAGGCAGTGCTTTGACCAAACTGAGCAGCTGCACATCCAGGGCTGAACTGACATAGTACTGTGTGTTCTAGGGAAACAGATGTAGCTAGGCCAAGACACCCCACCCTACAGGCCAAACAGCTCTAATATCCTGCTCCCCTGGAGCTGGACTAGTTCTCTCGAGTCTGAACTGCTGAGACACCCCTCTCCCCAGAGTGGACTCATCACTATGTTATTCCATGCCACCCAGCACCCAAACAAGAGGTGGGCTCCACCATTCTAGGATACTTATACCTGGATGCACAGTCTGAAATACAGCCAAGGTCTGCCATCCCAAGGGCTAAAGGCATGACTACACAGTGTTTCGTCCTCTGGGACACAAATTGCCACGGAGCCCTATTGGCTCATGTTCCCAAATTGCAGCTATACTCTGGTCTCTGAGCTCAAATATCCAGAGCACCCCTTCTTACTCACAGTTAGACCAGTCCTGTGCTCCGTCTCCCAAGGGTAGAATCACAAATGGGCCCCTGGGCCCAAGCTGCTAGGGGGTACCTCAGAGTCACAGGTCCTGGCTGTGGGCAACCTATATCCAACACTGCCACAGAGAGAAAAACTATGCCCCAAGACTCTGGTGCCACAGTATGTGAGACCCTAAGCCTAGGACCCCAGTCCCACAGATGCTCTGGACATATGCACCCAGAGCCCAGAACCACTGCAGCTGCCTGTAGGACATGTCAGACTTGACATCAAGAAGGAAAGTTTCAGCTTATCGTAGAGAAAATGAGAATAGGAAGACCCCAGAAACCCTTGCTCCTGAGGACCTTAACAACCTATCCATTCTACAGCTTCCAAAATTCGGCAGCCTAGGCCAATGAAGTACCTAAAGTTACTGCTGATGTCAAACACAACCAGAGAAGCTGCATGGAGACTGTACCACTATATATCTGGAAGCAGATTTAACACATCCTTTTCAAACAGCACACTAAGACCCATCTGCAGGTGGAAGTCTTTCCTTATGAAAGCCAGTCTAGAAGTTTGAAAAAGGTAATTGTTCTTTTGTTTGTTTTTTGAGATGGAGTCTCGCTCTGTCGCCCAGGCAGGAGTGCAGTGGCGTGATCTCAGCTCACTGCAAGTTCCACTTCCCAGGTTCACACCATTCTCCTGCCTTAGCCTCCCAAGCAGCTGGGACTACAGGCACGTGCCACCACGCCTGGTTAATTTTTTGGTATTTTTAGTAGAGATAGAATTTCACCGTGTTAGCCAGGATGGTCTTGATTTCCTGACCTCGTGATCTGTCTTACTTAATAGTAAGACACAAAACTATGAAACTACTAGAAGAAAATATAGGGAAAACACTTTAGAGCATTGGTCTGGGCAAAGGTTTTTTGGATAAAATCTCAAAAACACAGGCAACAAAGGTAAAAATAGATAAATGAGATTATATCAAACTTTAAAGCTTCTGCGCAGCAAAGGAAACAGTCAACAGAGTGAAGAGACAACCAGAAGAATGGGAGAAAATATTTGCAAACTATTCATCCCACAAGGAATTAATGTCCAGAGTATACAAGGAACTAAAACAATTCAATAGCAGAAAACAAACAAAAAAACCACAAATAATTAAATTTTAAAATGGGCAAATGAGCTAAATAGACATCTCTCAAAAGAAGACATACAAATGGCCTACAGGTATATGAAGAAAATGTTTAATATTACTAATCATCAAGGAATGCAAATCAAAACCACAATGAGATAGCATCTGGCTCCAGTTAGAATGGCTATTATCAAAAAGACCAAAAAAATAATAATAACAAATGCAGGCAAGGATGTGGAGAAAAGGAAACTCTTATTTGCTGTTGGTGAGAATGTACATTAGCACAGCTGTTAAGAAAAACAGCATGGAGATTCCTTCCTCAAAAACTAAAAATAGGACTATCATATGATCCAACAATCCTACTATTGGATATGCATCCAAAGGAAAGGAAATTTGTATGTTGAAGAGATATCTGCACTCCCATGTTTATTGCAGCACTATTCATCATAGCCAAGATATGGAAACAACCTAACTGTCCCTCAAAAAAATGAGTGGATAAAGAAAATGTGGTATATTGTGTTAAGGGAAATAAGCCATGCATAGAAAGACAATACCACATGTTCTCATTCATATGTGGATGCTAAAGAAAGTTGATCTCACAGAAGTAGAGAGTAGAATAGTGGTTATGAGAGGATGGGAAGGGTAATGAGGAAGAGGAGATAGCCAGAGGTTAGTTAATAAATACAGAATTACAACTGGAGAAGTTGTTTGTTTTTGTTTTTTGTTTTGAGACAGAATCTCACTCTGTCACCCAAGCTGGAATGCAGTGGTACAATCTCAGCTCACTGCAACCTCTGCCTCTCGGGTTCAAGCAATTCTGCCTCAACCTCCCTGGTACCTGGGATTAGAGGTGCCTGCCACCACGCCCAGCTAGTTTTTGTATTTTTAGTAGAGATGGGGTTTCACCATGTTGGCCAGGCTGATCTTGAACTCCTGACCTCAGGTGATCTGCCCTCCTCGGCCTCGAAAAGTGCTGGGATTACAAGCGTGAGCCACCATGCCTGGCCTACAGCTGGATAAGTTTTAATATTCTATAGCACTGTAGAGTGACTCTAATGAACAATTTATTATATATTTTCAAATAGCTAGAAGAGCAGAGTTTGAATGTTCTGAACCCACAAAAAAAGATAAATATTTGAGGTGATAGATAAGGTAATTGCCCTGATTGGATCATTGCCCATTTTATACATGTATCAAAACATCACACTGTACCCCACAAATATCTATAATTATGTGTCATTTAAAGATAATCATAAAAGCTTTTTAAGTCTCTTAAAAAATAAAAAGATAAAAATGAGAGAATATCAATTTTGTTTATATGGATCAGAGAATACTTACACAACTAGGGAAGGTTCTTCGTGTGCAGTAATTTTAAGCATATGAAAAAACTATGGAAATTTTAAAAAGCCGTTATTAACTTCAGCGATAGCAAAAAGTTGTGTATGAAAAAATAGGCTGGGCACAGTGGCTCACACCTGTAATCCCAGCACTTTGGGAGACCAAGGTGGGCAGATCACGAGGTAAGGAGATTGAGACCATCCCGGCTAACATGGTGAAACCCCGTCTCTACTAAAAAATACAAAAAATTAGCTGGGCGTGGTGGCAGGCACCTGTAGTCCCAGCTACTGTGGAGGCTAAGGCAGGTGAATGGTGTGAACCCGGGAGGCAGAGCTTGCAGTGAGCCAAGATCGTGCCACTGCACTCCAACCTGGGTGACAGAGCGAGACTCCATCTCAAAAGGAAAAAAAAGATAATAATCATTGACCTTTGTATGACTCAGATCTGATAGTGTTCTCAGAGTCTTAATAAAACTATATATTGATCTAATCAAAATTATAATAAACTTACATTGAAAAGGTGGAAAGAAGAATGACAGTGCTGGCCTGTGGTGGAGAAGAGTATTTGTGAGAAAGACAGCTAAAGCTTTGTTTTCCATATGATAATAGATAAAGCCTAAATGTAAAAATAAGTGATTGCTATATGTATTTAGAGCTTTAAAGGCAAATTGCAAAGTCAGCTACAAAAGTCGAATATGATTATTCTGGAGGTTGTGAGGTGGTTTTAACAAGCCTTGTACAAAAGGCATGAACAGACACTTCTCAAAAGAAGACATACAGGTGGCCAACAAACATATGAAAAAATGCTCAACATCACTAGTCAGCAGGAGAAGCAAATCAAAACCACAATAAGACACCATCTCACACCAGTCAAAATGGCCATTATTAAAAAGTCAGAAAACAAGAGATGCTGGCAAGGTTGTGGAGTAAAGGGAGTGCACTGTTGCTGAGAATGCAAACTAGTTCAGCCACTGTGAAAAGCAGTTTGGAGATTTCTCAAAGAACTAAAAATAGAACTATCATTTGACCCAGCAATCCCATTACTGGGTATGTACCCAAAGGAAAATAAATCATTTTACCAAAAACACACATGCACTCATATGTTCATTGCCACATTATTCACAATAGCAAAGACACAGAATCAGCCTATGTGCCCATCAATAATGAATTGCATACAGAAAATGTGGTACATATACACCATGGAACACTACACAGTCATAAAAAAGAAAGAAATCATGTCCTTTGCAATAGCATGGATGCAGCTAGAGGCCATTACCCTAAGGGAACTAATGCAAAAACAGAAACCCAAATATTGCATGTTTTCACATATAAGTGAGACGTAAATCTTGGGTTCACATGGACATAAAGATGTGAATAATAGACACTGAGGACTCCAAAAGGAGGGAAGAAGGGAGGAAGACAAGGGCTGAAAAACTTTCTATTGGGTACTATGTTTACTATCTGCATGACGGGATCAATAGAATCCAAAACCTCAGCACCATGCAATGTACCCTTGTTTTTGGTTTGTTTGTTTTTAATTCAGGGAACCTTTTATTTTTTCCATAAGTTACTGGGGTACAAGTGGTATTTGGTTACATGAGTAAGTTCTTTAGTGGTGATTTGTGAGATTTTGGTGCACCATCACCCAAGCAATATACACTGTACCATATTTGTAGTCTTTTATCCCTCGCCCCACTGCCAGTCTTCCCCACAAGTCCCCAAAATCCATTGTATCATTCTTGTGGCTTTGTGTCCTTATAGCTCAGCAAGAACATACAATGTTTGGTTTTCCATTCCTGAATTACTTCATTTAGAATAATAGTCTCCAATCTCATCCAGGTCACTGCAAATGCTGTTAATTCATTTCGTTTTATAGTTGACCCAGTATTCCATTGTATATATATATATATATCACAGTTTCTTTATCCACTCATTGACTGATGGGCATTTGTGTTGGTTCCATGATTTTGCAGTTATGAACTGTGCTGCTATATAAATGCATGTGCAAGTGTCTTTTTCAAATAACTTCTTTTCCTCTGGGTAGATACCCAGTAGTGGGATTCCTGTACCAAATGATAGATCTATTTTTAGTTCTTTAAGGAATCTCCACACTTTTCCATAGTGGTTGTACTGGTTTACATTCCCACCAGCGTAAAAGTGTCCCCTGATCACCACATCCACGCCAACATCTACTGTTTTTTGGTTTTTTTATTATGGCCATTCTTGCTGGAGTAATGTGGTATCGCATGGTGGTTTTGATTTGCATTTCCCTGATCATTAGTGATGTTGAGCATTTTTTCATATGCTTGTTAGCCATTTGTATATCTTCTTTTGAGAATTGTCTATTCATGTCCCTAGCCCACTTTTTGATGGGATTGCTTTTTTCTTACTGATTTGTTTGAGTTTATCGTAGATTCTGGATATTAGTCCTTTGTCAGATGTATAGATTGTGAAGATTTTCTCCCACTCTGTGGATTGTCTGTTTACCCTGCTGACTGTTTCTTTTGCCATGCAAAAGCTTTTCAGTTTAATTAAGTCCCCAGCTATTTATTCTTGTTTTTATTGCATTTGCTTTTGGGTTATTGGTCATGAAATCCTTGCATAAGCCAATGTCTGGAAGGGTTTTTCCAGTGTTGTCTTCCAGAATTTTTATAGTTTCAGGTCTTAGGTTTAAGTCCTTAATCCATCTTGAGTTGATTTCTGTATAAGGTGAGAGATGAGGATCCAGTTTCATTCTCCTACATGTCGCTAGCCAATTATCCCAGCACCATTTATTGAAAAGTATGTCCTTTCCCCCGCTTTATGTTTTTGTTTGCTTTGTAGAAGATCAGTTGGCTGTAAGTATTTGGGTTTATTTCTAGGTTCTCTATTCTGTTCCATTAGTCTATGTGTCTATTTTCATACCAGTCCCATGCTGTTTTGGTGACTTTGAAATCAGGTAGTGTGATGCCTCCAGATTTTTTTATTTTTGCTTAGTCTTGCTTTGGCTACGCTGACTCTTTTTTAGTTCCATACAAATTTTAGAATTGTTTTTTCTAATTCTGTAAAGAATGATGGTGGCATTTTGATGGGGATTGCATTGAATTTGTAGATTGCTTTTGCCAGTATGGTCATTTTCACAGTATTGATTCTACCCATCCATGAGCATGGGATGTGTTTCCATTTTGACTCCGTGGTTAAGTATATTTCTAAGTTTTATTTTGTTTTGTTGCAGCTATTGTAGAAGAGATTGAGTTCTTGATTTGATTCTCTGCTTTGTCACTGTTGGTGTATAGAAGAGATACTGATTTGTGTACATTAATCTGTATCCAGAAACTTTGCTGAATTATTTTATTAGTTCTAGGACCTTTCTGGAGAAGTCTTTAGGGTTTTCAAGATAAACAATCATATCGTCAGCAAACAGTGACAGTTTGACTTCCTCTTTGCCAGTCTGGATGCCCTTTCTTTCTTTCTCTTGTCTGATTGCTCTGGCTAGGACTTTCAGTACTATGTTGAAGAGGACTGGTGAGAGTGGGTGTCGCTGTCTCGTTCCAGTTCTCAGAGGGAATGCTTTCAACTTTTCCCCATTTAGTATTATGTTGGCTCTGAATTTGTCATAGATGGCTTTTATTACATTGAGGTATGTCCCTTGTACGCTGATTTTGCTGAGAGTTTTAATCATAAATGATGCTGGATTTTCTCAAATGCTTTTTCTGCATCTTCTGAGATGCTCATGTGATTTTTGTTTTTAATTGTTTATGTGGTGTATCATATTTATTGACTTGCATATGTTAAACCATCCCTGCATCCCTGGTATGAAACTTACTTCATCATGGTGGATTATCTTTTCGATATATTGTTGGATTCGGTTGGCTGGTATTTTGTTAAGAATTTTAGCATCTATGTTCATCCAGGATATTAGTCCGTAGTTTTCTTTCTTGGTCATGTCCTTTCCTGATTTTGGTATTAGGGTCATGCTGGCTTCATAGAATAAATTAGGGAGGATTCCTTCTTTCTCTGTCTTGTGGTATAGTGTCAAAAGGATTGGTACCAATTCTTATTTGAATGTCTGGTAGAATTCTGCTGTGAATCTATCTGGTCCTGGACTTCTTTTATTGGTAATTTTTAAATTACCATTTGAATCTCACTGCTTGTTATTGGTCGGTTCAGGTTATCTAATTCTTCCTGATTTAAGCTAGGAGGATTGTACTTTTCCAGGAATTTATCCATGTCTTCTAGGTTTTCTAGTTTATTTGCATAAAGGTGTTCACAGTAGTCTTGAATGGTCTTTTGTATTTCAGTGGTGTCAGTTGTAATATCTCCTCTTTCTTTTCTTAGTGAGGTCATTTTGATCTTCTCTCTTCCTTTTTGGTTAATCTTGCTAATGGTCTATCAATTTTATCTTTTCAAGGAACCAGCTTTTTGTTTCATTTATCTTTTGTATATTTTTGTTTCAATTTTATTTAGTTCTGCTCTGATCTTGGTTATTTTCTTTCTTCTGCTGGGTTTGGGTTTGGTTTGTTCTTGTTTCTCTACTTCTTTGAGGTGTGACCTTAGAGAATGTGTTTGTGCCCTTTCAGTCTTTTTGACGTAGGCATTTAGGGCTATGAACTTTCCTCTTAGCACTGCCTTTGCTGTATCCCAGAGGTTTTGGTAGGTTGTATCATTATTGTCATTCTGTTCAAAGAATTTTTTAATATTCATCTTGATTTTGTTTTTGACTCAATGTTTTTGACTCATTTTGTTTTTGACTCAGGAGCAGGTTACTTAATTTTTATGTATTTGCATTGTTTTGAGGGTTCCTTTTGAATTTGATTTCCAGTTTTATTCCAGTGGCCTGAAAGAGTGCTTGATATAATTTCAATTTTCTTAAATTTATTGAGACTCATTTTATGGCCTATAATATAGCCTATCTTGACACAGTTCCATGCATTGTTGAATAGAATGTGTGTTCTGTGGTTGTTGGATAAAATGTTCTCTATATATCTGTTAAATTCATTTGATCCAAGGTATAAGTTTAAATTCATTGTTTCTTTGTTGACTTTGTCTTGATGACCTATCTAGTGCTGTTGGTGCAATAGTGAAGTCCTCCGCTATTATTGCGTCACTGTCTATATAAGTTCTTAGGTCTATCAGTAATTGTTTTATAAATTTAGGAGCTCCAGTGTTAGGTGCATATATGTTTAGGAGTGTGATATTTTCCTGTTGGACAAGGCCTTTTACTATTATATAATGTCCCCCTTTGTGTCTTTTAACTGCCGTTGCTTTAAAGTTTGTTTTGTCTGATATAAGAATAGTTACCCCTGCTCATGTTTGGTGTCCATTTGCATGAAATGCCTTTTTCTATCCCTTTAAGTTTATGTGAATGCTTATGTGCTAGGTAAGCCCCCTGAAGGCAGCAGATGGTTGGTGAGTTCTCATCCATTCTGTGGTTCTGTATCTTTTCAGTGGAGCTTTTAGGCCGTTTACATTCAATATTCACATTGAGATGTGAGGTACCGTTGCATTCATCATGCCACTTGTTGCCTGTGACCTTTGGTTTTTGGTTTTTTGTTTTTACTTTTTAACTTGCATTTTTGTTTTTTAGGTCTTGTGTGATTTATGCTTTGAAGAGGTTCTGTTTTTATGTGTTTCCAGGATTTGTTTCAAGATTTAGAGCTCCTTTTAGCAGCTCTTGTAATGGTGGTTTGGTAGTGGCGAATTCTCTCGGCATTTGTTTATCTGAGAAAGACTATCTTTCCTTCATATATGATGCTTAGTTTTGCTGGATAAAAAATTCTTGGCTGATAATTGCTTTGTTTGAGGAGGCTGAAGGTACAACCCCAATCCCTTCTAGTTTGTAGGGTTTCGCTGAGAAATCTGCTGTTAATCTGATCGGTTTTCCTTTATAGGTTACCTGGTGCTTCTGTTTCACAGCTCTTAAGATTCTTTCCTTTGTCTTAACTTTGGAAAACCTGATGACAATGTGCCTAGGCAATGATCTTTTTGTGATTAATTTCCCAGGTGTTCTTCATGCTTCTTGTATCTGGATGTCTAGGTCTATAGCAAGGCTGGGAATTTTTCCTAGACTGTTCCGCCAAATATACTTTCCAAACTTTTAGAATTCTCTTCTTCCTCAGGAACACCAATTATTCTTAGGTTCAGTTGTTTAACATAATCCCAGACTTCTTGGAGACTTTATTCATATTTTCTTGTTCTTTTTTGTCTTTGTTGGATTGGGTTAATTAGAAGACCTTGTCTTCAAGATCTGAATTTCTTTCTACTACTTATTCAATTCTATTGCTGGGACTTTCCAGAGCATTTTGCATTTCTCTAAGTATGTCCAGTGTTTCCTGAATTTTTGATTTTTTTTTAAGATATCTATTTCCTTGAATATTTCTCCCTTCACTTCTTGCATCATTTTTTGGATTTCCTAGCATTGGACTTTGCCTTTCTCTGGTGCCTCCCTGATTAGCTTAATAACCACCCTCCTGAATTCTTTTTCAGGTAAATCAGGGATTTCTTGGTTTGGATCCATTGCTGGTGAAATTAGTGTAATTCTTTGGGGAGTGCTAAGAATCTTGTTTTTTCATATTACCAGGGTTAGTTTTCTGGTTCCTTCTCGTTTGGGTAGACTCTGTCAGAGGGAAGATCTAGGGCCGAAGGCTGTTGTTAAGATTCTTTTGTCCCCCAGAGTCCTGTGATGTGAACCATCTATGGGTCTCTCAGCCGTGGATGCCAGCACCTGTTCCGGCGGAGGCTGCAGGGGTGTGCAATGGACCTGGTGAGGGTTCTTAGCTTTGGTGGTTTAATGGTCAATTTTTGTGCTGGTTGGCCTCCTGCCGGGAGGTGGCGCTTTCCAGAGAGCATCAGTTATGATAGTTTGAATAGGGACCACTGGTGGGCAGGGCCCTAGAACTCCCAAGATTATATGTCCTTTGTCTTCCACAATGAGGGTGGGTAGTGAAGGACCATCAGCTGGGGGCAGGGCTAGGCGTGTCTGAGCTCAGACTCTCCTTGGGCAGGTCTTGCTGCGGCTGCTGTCAGGGATACGGGTGAGAGTCACAGGTTGCTAGAGCTGTATATGTGGGAGGATTATGGCTGCCTCTGCTGAGTCATGCAGGTTGTCAGGGAAGCAGGGGAAACCCAGCAGTCACAGGCCTCAGCCAGCTCCCATGCAAACAGAAGGGCTGCTCTCACTCCCTCCGTACCCCTGCCCCCAAAAGTCCCAAGTCTGTTTCCAAGCTGGAGGTTAGCTGGGCCTGAAAACTTGCCCCAGACTACCCACCTTCCAGCTGTGAAAGAAAAGGTCTTGGGTTCTTCCCCTGCCTGTGGAGTCTGGACACTGGATTTGCGCCCTCCCCCGAGTTCTGGCCAGGAGGCTTCTTACTGTGTTCAAATTGTTACACAGTTCAACTAGAGATTTCCTTCTCCTGTGGATTTTTATCCCTCACTCCTCTGGTCACCCTCCCAATTGATCCCTGTGGTGCCAGGCAGGAATGGCCTCCTTGGGGACCCAGTGAGCTCCAAGGGCTTTTCTGCATCTACCCCTGTATTTTGCTCAGCTCTCTAAATTGACTCAGTTCCAGATAAGGTCAGAAACTTCTCCTGCAAACAGACCTTCAGTTTCTCCAGTGGGGGTGTGTGTTTGGGAAAGGAGACTGTCCCTTTCCCACTTCTGCAGTTGTGGTACTCACAGTATTTGGGTGTCTCCCGGGTCCTGCAGGAGCAGACCGCTTCCTTAAGAGGGTCTGTGAGTCCTCTCGGGATTGCTGGTTTGTTCTTGCAGTTGATCTGGAGCCAGAATTCACAGTGCAAGCCTCCATATGCTGCTCTGTCCAGAGCTGCAATCTAGTCCTGCCTCCCATTCACCATGATTCAATATACCCTTGTAACAAACAAACCTGCACATGTGCCCCTTAAATCTAATAAATTTTTTAAAGAAAACAAGCCTTGTAGAACAATTTGACTTTTTAAACTATGTGCATATATAAAACTTTGATTTTTAAAAACACTTCAAGAGTAACAAATAGTTTTCCATCACCATGAAAATAACCACTGGCATATTTAATCAATGGATTGTGTGTGTAGCTTTTTTTTTTTTTTTTTTTTTTTTTTTTGGTGAGACAGTCTTCCTTTGTCACCCAGGCTGGAGTGCAGTGGCACAATCTCAGCTCACTGCAACCTTCACTCTGGGTTCAAGTGATTCTCCTGCCTCAGCCTTCTGAGTAGCTGAGATTACAGGCGCGTGCCACCACGCCCAGCTAATTTTTGTATTTTTAGTAGAGACAGGGTTTCACCATGTTGGTCAGGCTGGTCTCAAACTCCTGACCTTGTGATCCGCCCACCTCAGCCTCCCAAAGTGCTGGGATTACAGGTGTGAGCCACCGCGCCTGGCTGATTGTATAGCTCTTAAAGTAATAAAATGGAGCTTTCATGTTTCAAGATGGAAAAATCCCAATAACAATGCTGAACAAAACAACAAAACAAGCAAATTGAAAAAGATATGTAGAGCATGGCTGACTCTATTAAAAAAACATGAAATACAATATTATATTTCTACGAAAATATGTACTAAATAATAAAATCTTGCGTGGGAAAAATAACCAATTCAGAATGTGGTTGCCTCTTGGAGAGAGGACAATGAGTAGGCTCTGAAGTGTTTCCATGATAGGATGTTTTAGTTCTCTAAATAGGATTTCTCCTAAGCAAATGAGGTGAAGTCATACAGTTACATAAAGCAGGAAGGAAAAGTTAAAGAGGCAAGAAAGAGAAAAATAAACATGAAAAACAATAAAAACTTTTAAATCAAAGATATCTTCTGGCCAGGCATGGTGGCTCATGCCTGTAATCCCAGTACTTTGGGAAGCCGAGGTAGGAGGATCATGAGGTCAGGAGATCGAGACCATCCTGGCTAACATGGTGAAACCCCATCTCTACAAAAAATACAAAAAAAAAAAAAAATTAGCCAGGTGTAGTGGCGTGGCACCTGTAATTCCAGCTACTCGGGAGGCTGAGGCAGGAGAATTGCTTGAATCCAGCAAGTGGAGGTTGCAGTTAACCGAGATCATGCCACCGCACTCCAGCCTGGGCAACAGAGCAAGACTCTGTCTCAAAAAAAAAAAAAAAAAAAAGATATTTTCCTTTTTTTCACTCTATCCATGTAGGCTCTTTTTTTCACTTCTCCCTCTCTGTTTTGATTTGTTTTTTCCATCAGCATTCATGTTCTTGCAGTGACTGTTCCCACCTGCAGTTAAAGTCCTGTTCAGTCAAACTGCCTGGAAGGGTTGTTATACATGAGGCCTCCATTTTCTTGCCTCCCATCCACTTTTTCTTTTAAAGGTATTTTTTTAAACTAACAAAGCTTCAATAGGATAAATTCAGAGTCAAATATGATGTTATCAATTATAATTATTTCCTACCTCCACCCACCATGCAGTCACGTCTTCGGAGAGGCGAAGCTATAATTAACTGCACTGTGAGATTTGAAGGCCAATTTTATTATTGAACATAATGAAAAGTCAGGAAGTAGCTATTTCCAAGATTGGTTTAGTCATGCAACACAATGCCATCAGGAGCCAGGCTGCTTCTACACTAGCATCCTCAGATCACTGACTTGGTCCTCAGATTTGCCCCCGTGTAGTAGTCCCACGGAAGTTGCCACAGCCCCCAATATCTACGTGAAGAAAAGAGTTGTTTCCTGCCATGCATCTCTCCTTTATTAAAGAGGAGCTTTCTTCTGGGTTGCAGACTATTGATTTCTTTTATCCTCATATGGCAGAGAGAGAGAGAGAGCGCGAGCTCTCTGGGTTCTCTTTTTTAAGGGCACCAATCCCATTCATAGGGCTCGGCCTTCATGACCTAATTCCCTCCCAGAGACACATCTCTTAATGCCATTACACTGGGGGTTAGAATTGTAACATATGAGTTTGGGGATGACACAAACATTCCATCCATTGCATGTATGGAGTGCAAGTATGCACTCCTCCAGGTCACATTCACCAGGCTGGGTCACATACTCATGCTATCAATGCAAGGGAGAATAGAACAAGGAAAGGTGGGATTTTCCCTCTCTAGACTGGGAGACAGGTTCTGCTAGTAAGTTTAAGTGGGGGTGTGGAATGGCTGTTGGATAGGCAAACTTATTAACAGTGCCTACCACTCACCTTGGGTGCCACAGAATATCCACTACAATACCTAGAGGAAGGCACAGCAGTGACCAGTAGACAGAACCATACTCAGCAGAAGTGGCTGCAATGCCTACCAGAGGTAGCATTGCCCAGAAGGAAAGGCAGTAGCAAATGGAAGCATCAGTGGTTCCTGGTAGACACAGTGGTGCCCAACAGACAGCAGAGTCAAGCACAGGGAGGAACTATAGCTGCACTGTCCAATACGGTAGCCATTGTCCACAGGTGGCTATTTAAACTAAAACTAAAATTAAACAAAATTTAACATTCAGTTCTTTGGTCACACTAACCACATTTCAAGTGAGCCACTTGTGGCTAATGGCTGCCCTCTTGGACAAGAACAGTTCCATTTTTACAGAAAGTTTAGTAGACAGCACTGGGCTATAGCAAGGGAAGAACTTCTTAAATGACAAATCCACATGTGTAAAAATAAGATTAAATTATAGCTTATCTGCAGCATCTTCAAGGAAGCCTGGAGCTATGGTACAAACCCTGGGCCAAAATAGGGATGAAATGTACTAGCTAATGATTTATGATGTACTGTTTAAAGCCGGGAATTCCCCCACTGGGTACCAGCTTGTCTACATTGTTTGGTGAAAATGTATGGATTGATGGTCCTCACCTGGTTTACCTGGTCACTCAGCCCAGTGTTAGCTGTTCGATCAGAAAAATCAAAGACAACCCAGTAAAGTTGTTCCTCACCTTGCTTGAGACAGATATCTCTTTCTCATATTGGTGGATCATGATCCTGAGATAGAGCATAGTCTGTGCAACTGAGAGAGGACCAACACCGGGCTCAGGTGTTCCTGGCTGTCATAATGTTGCTATATGCTTTCTTGCTCCTGGTTTTGTGTATACTTTGCCTGTAATAAATCTTTCATAAGTATACCTTGTTAGAGTCCTGTGAGTCCTTTCAATTACCTGACCTCAAGTAATTGCAGCACACCATGGTGGCCAATCAGGACTGGTCATTAACACACATGAAACACCCCCAGGCACTGCTAGGAATAACTAGGCTGAACTTGACAAAGCTCTGAAGGTCCTGCTCTATCAGGTATAAGCAAAAACACCATGATACACTTATGAGTTTGTTGTTCCTGTTCACTCTTACATGTTGAAAGAGAGTTTTAAATGAAGTGATATAGTTTGACATAAATATAAGAGATTATCTGTGTTCAATCCATGGAAAAATGAGATTATTGCTTAAACTTCAATTTTCTCTTTTGTAAAATGGAAAATATTACCGTTCATATTATAGGTCTGTTTAAGGGTTAATTTAGTACATGCAAAAAGCAATCAAGCAAGTATTAAGTTATCCATAAATGTGAGCTCTTGTTATTACTATCCCCAAATAAAGATTTGTTAAATATGAATGTGTATAACAAAGCTTGGTAGTGTATTGCCTTAAAGATCTTATTGTCTTAGATTTTTAAAATTTTATTCAGTAACAATGTCTCAATTACCTTCCAATTTTACATTTATTTTCCCTTAAATGGTATTGTATATAAATATACACTGTATCTAAACAGAGTACTGCACCTTCCAACCCTAAATACAGTAAATATTTTCATTTGCTCTATTGATGAGCTTAGTTTTATTGAAAATTCTATATTTTTATTCTATGCACAGCATTTGCTCAGTGGGAAAATTATGAATGTAATTGTTAGGCCACTAACTCAAATTTCTTTCCCTGGTGGATCACAGTTTCCAATCCCAACAGAAAGAGCTTTCCAGGAGTTTTCTGGTATAGACCTCTCTCTTTAGTGAGATCTCTCAGCTAGTAAATGATAGAATTGGGCTCAAATCCAATCAGACCCAGAAATAAATGTTGAAGTTGTGATAATATATAGAATGAGGGGTTCCCTCTCTTGGCTTTGGAGTCCCCCTCCCTCTTTCTCTGTACAGGGGAGCTTCTTCCTTCTCCCTTCATTCATGCCCCTTCTTGCCTATTAAACTCTCTGCTCCTTAAAACAAAAAACAGAACAACAACAAAAGAGTATTCAGAATGACACAGTACATTTTTGGAGAACATATCCTTTGTGATAGAATAACAGATTGTGAAGAGACATAGACAATTTTTAATTAAACTAATTTATAGGGCAATGCTTCAAGAGAAGCAAAAGAGTATAAGATATTCTTCCTACCAATGAAGAACTTAGACATTGTATTCAAGGTTCTTTTAAGTCACATGAACAAAAACCCATTCACGATAACTCAGATGCTTTATTGTAAGGCTGTTTCAAAGAAAGAAAAGGAAGTATGCCTGAGCCAAGTAAACTAGAATTGCAAAGTGAAACAGTGTTAGGGATTGAGGCAGGCACTTAATCTTTCCTGTTCAGGACGAATTCTCTAATCTCAACCTTCCATGGATTATTTGCTCTGAATTCCTTTCTGGTTCACCTGGTTTCCTCTGCTGGCATATCTAAAAATAGCCCAATGCAGCCTGACTCTTAACTCTAGAGTCCATCACTTTATGCTACCCGCACATATCTCTCTTTTCTGTCAGGCAGTGTCCCCCTCTCATCACTGCAGTCAGCTGTATTGTTTGCCCTTGGCCAAGAAATTTATCAGTTGTCAATTGGCTTGGCAGGAGGTTTGTGAGCACACTGAGTCTAGATTTGACCCCTATAAAACTGTGATATTAGGAGGTAGAGACTTACGGGATGTAATTAGGTCATGAGGGTAGAACCCTCAAAAATGGGATTAGCCGGGCACAGTGGCTCACGCCTGTAATCCCAGCACTTTGGGAGGCCGAGGCGGGCGGATCACGAGGTCAGGAGATCAAGACCATCCTGGCGAACACGGTGAAACCCCGTCTCTACTGAAAATACAAAAAAAATAGCCGGGCGCAGTGGTGGGCTCCTGTAGTCCCAGCTACTTGGGAGGCTGAGGCAGGAGAATGGCGTGAAGAGGCGGAGCTTGCAGTGAGCCGAGATCGTGCCACTGCACTCCAGCCTGGGTGACAGAGTGAGACTCCGTCTAAAAAAAAAAAAAAAAAAAAAAAAGGATTAGTGCCCTTATAAAAGGGAGCCAGAGAGCTCCTTTACCCTCTCTCTACCATGTAAGGATGCAACCAGAAGTTGGCAGTCTGCAACTAGGAAGAGGGTTCTGGTGAGAACCATGCTAGCACTCTGATCTCGGACTTCTCGTCCCCAGAACAGTGATACACTTCTGTTGTTTATGAGCCACCCAGTCAATGGCACTTTGTTATAGCCACCTGTATGGACTAAGACAATATATGTATAACAGTTCAAGCACCATGCAAAGGTAGTCATTCACAGCTATTCTAAGGTATCACATGAGATATATTGTATGTTGCCCAATGCACATAGTAAAAACAGGATTCCTCCAACAATTCCATGGTATCAGATATCTAAGTGAACTGCAAGCACTGGGAAGTCTAAATAGAGAAAGTGACTGTTAAGCGGTATCTTTGAGAATGACACAGTTTGACTATGTGACACAAGGTTAAAGAGCATGAAGATAAGCAATGTTTAGATGTGGTTAAAAAATAGAATAGGGTATTTCAACTCCAGCAGTGTTCATATACAGGCGTGATAAAAAATACTGTTGTGAAAGGTAAATTGTGGGCTAATTGAGGAGGGCCCTGAAGTGCGTATTAGAGAGGACAAATTTGATTCTAGAAGCAAGTTTAGGTAAAACTTGATTTTAAAATATTTTCTTTTTGGAGTACATGTGGGAAAGTTTTTGTATTAGAGCTCTTTGAAGATGGGTCTTGGGTGGTCCACGGTTAGAAAAAAAGAGTAAAGTGATACAGCATATTCTCCATCTAAGATGCCATCCCTAGAAAAATATAAAAAATGAAGACCAATATTTATGTACCAAATATTTATGGTAGCACTACAAGTAAAATGAAAATGTGGAAGTGATTTAAATGCCTCACAACATGAGATTTATTAATAAATTATGTATACCCAGATATCATACCATTGAAAAAAATGTTTCCAAAGAATACTCAGCGATGTGGGGAGAAAGGGGAGGTGGAGCTGCTCATTATATTTTAAATGCAAAATTCAAGCATAAAGCTATACGTTCGTGTATATGGTATTGCCTAAAACTTGAACATCAAATCTTTCTTTTGAAACTTTTGGATTCAATCCCTGCACTTCTTAAACAAAATATACTAACATCATTATTTATATTTTTGAGAAAGATTTATTATAACAAAGATTGGTATTTGTGTTATATGCTAAGGCAAATGCTAAGCTGCTATAACAAAGAGACAAAAAAAAGACAACAGCTTAAATAAGACAAGATTTATTTCTCTCTCATTTAATCATTTGGCTAATCTAGGCTCACTGAGTAGCTCTATCTCACAAGGTCATTCAGGGAACCATGTTTCTTTTATCTTGGTACCTGACCTTTCTCTGGGTTTTTGTTTTGGTTTTTGCTTTTTGCTTTTTTATGCATGATCAAAGCTAAGTTGGTGCCATGCCCATGTTCTAGCCCACAGGAAGTGGAAAAGAGAGCAGCAAATTCAAGCACTTTTATTTTTAAGGATGTGTAGCAAACGTTGCTCACATCACTCTGCTCATATCTCATTAGCCAAAATTTGGTCACGTTGTCATACAGCTGTATGGCAGGCTAAGGAATATAGTAGGCAGAGGGGCAGTGTGCTCTATGACTTAAAGGAAGAAGGAGAGAAGGGATGGCTGGGGACAATAATCTCTTCTACACCTACTAGAACATAATTGGTCCTCAAAGATCCTTTATTAACTGTTCCCAAAATATCTAAGTATGCTTTTTGTCATTATGTTAGTATTGGAAACACTGGTGATTAAAAAAACAGTCACTGCTTTAGTTTACTGGTAATTGAGCAACCAGATAGTCAAATTACAGCAGAATAAATCTCAGACCAGAATAAATACAGATAAATAAATAGAGAATAAATCTCAGACCACAAACTTAGGTGGGAATAAGTAATTACATTCTTTTTTATCTTCAAATATTTTCAATCTGACCCCAAGCCCTGTGTCATCTGGATGGCAAGAAAGTCAATCTTTGGAATTACTGGACAATTTTATCCTAAGGTTGCTTTTTTTTTAAGAAAATTAATTTCAACACACAGGGAAAACATGACAAGAGGCAGCATGTTGCCAAGTCTCTGCTAAAGAGATGGACTGTCTCACAGAAGACACTTGTGAGGGCCTGAAACTCAAACAAACAAGGAGAAGATCTCAATAGTTTAGATCAGAGTAAACTTTCTCTACATCCTCTACATCTTTGTCTTTTTCTTGAAGATGAAGAAGTATTGTAGCAACTTTCTAAAATGCTCTGGTTGACATCTTTATTAAGGATCTTGCAGAGACAGCAAATGGTACTTAAATGAGTTTGCAGATGATGCTAAATTCAGAGCTGTTGCTAATACCAGTAAAGACAACAGAGTAATAAATAAACTCATGATGGTTAAAAATACAAGGAAAAAAGGGGGAAAGATAGGACATGTCTGAAAGTGACACAGAACATGCACATTTCGTGATGTTATATGAAAGCTATCATCCCACCCTAAACCCACTCCCCAAAAAAGAGACCTATTTTAGGGTAAATATGAAGATACTGCTTCATGGGAGAGAAGAAATTTTCCCTTCCTCCTGACTCTATGGAGCTGAACTCAGAACAGCATGTCTAACTTGGCACCGAGTATTCAACCTGGAAAAGTCTGAGACTACAGAACAGATCTGAACTGAGAATCACCAAGGGTGATGCAAATAAAAAGGTTAATAGGGATAAATATTTATAATTTCAATACAAAAGAAACATCTGCAATTATTTAATAGGTGCAAACACTATGAAGAAGAGCAATTATTTAGCTTCAGAAAAGGCTCATACCTAGAAATAATCTTATGTATGACATTATTTCAAAAATATCAGGAATTTTCTTTCCAGCCACAAAAGCTATTAGATCTAAGCAGTATATGCAAATAACATTTTTCCAGAACCATCCTTTCTGTGGGGAAGAGGAAAAGTAGTGAAAAGAATTGTAAAGTAATTTAAGAGAAAGGATTAGCCCACCAGAGAGCAAAAAGCCAGGGGTAACAGAGACCTGGAGCTTAGTAGCACCAACAGAGTCCTCTGGGAGCCTTGAATTGAGGAGCTGTGTCTCCAAGCTTACAAAGCCAAGGAAACATATTTATTAGAAGCAAAAAGGGGAGGGACTCTGAGTTCCTAAATATCAGTATAGAAGCAAGCTGGCTTCGCCCCACACATAGAAAACTAAAAACAAATATACAGTGCTGAGATTATCCCCAGCAATATCTTAGAATTCAAATTATGAGGATTAGGCAGTTCATGGGGTCACAGAGAAGTGAAAATTGGACTTCCATTTAAGATGCTCCTTCCCTTAATCTGTGCAGCACCAGCTATGTTGAAAATTTATCCCCAGTTTATGGTTTGTATACTAGAAAAAGTGAGATTGAGTTGGACAACAAGCTTCCCCACCATCCTGGGTTCCCTGCCAGAAGCCCTGTTCTTGTCTCGACCCACGAGAAGCATCCAGAATGCCTGGAGAGAGATACCCCTGAAGCCAGAGACTAAGGAGGGAGGGTGGAGTGACATTCCTAGTCCTAGAAACTCTACTGTGTAACTCAGCCAAAGGAGACATCAAATCAAAGTTGCTGTTCAGCAGCAGCATGCTGGAAGAGCTTTGTTCCACAGGTATCCTGGACACAAGCTCCCAACCAGCCCTCTTACACTACCAAGATATCCCCTTTGGGATCTTCCTCACTCAGGATAGGCAGCACTCTGATTGTTTGCTAGAATAGAGGCAAACCTATGTTGAAGGTGCCATCTAGTACTGAAAAGGAGGCAGTGACATAGCAGGAAAAAAAAAGAAAGAAAATCAACAGGACAACCAGGTAGATTACAAAGAAAATCTAGGCAAATATACCTAATTTTAAAAAACAAAAAAACAAGCTAGACAGAGAAGAATGGAATAAATAACCAATCTTTCAATGCAAAGACATAGACATACATCCACAAGAAACAACAACAAACAGGGAACCATGACCTTCCAACGGACATAGCAAGGACCCTGTGACTGACCTCAATATGTGAGCTCTCCAACCAAAAATTCATAATAGTAGTTTTAAGGAAACTCAACGTTCTCCAGAATAACCCAGAAAACCAATTCAGAAATTTATCAGAGAAATTTAACAAAGATATTGAGATAATTCTTAAAAACTAAACAGAAAAGTAAAAACTGAGAAATACATGTGCTGAACTAAATTCATTAGAGGCTCTCAATGACAGAATGCATCAAGCAGAGGAAAGAATCAATGAGCTCAAAGACAGATTATTTGAAAATACATAGTCATAGGAGTAAAAGGAAGAAGGAATAAAAAGGAACAAAGATGACCTACGAGATATAGAAAATTACCTCAAAAGACCAAATCTAATAATTATTGGTGTTTAAGAGATTTGAGCAAGAGCAAGGAGTAGAAAGTCTGTTCAAAGAAGTAGTAACAAAAAACTTTCCAAAAGTTGAGAAGGATATAAATATTCAGATACAAAGAGGTCAGATTACACCAAACAAATTCAACCCAAATAAGACCAGCCCAAAGTACTTAATAATCAAACCCTTAAAGGCCAAGGACAAAGAGAGGATGCTAAAAGCAGCAAGAGAAAAGACATAAATAATAATAAAGAAGCTGCAATTTGTCTGGCAGACTTTTAAACAGAAACCATACAGTCCAGGAGAGAGTGGGACGACATTTTCAAAATGCTGAAAGAAAACTATGATCCAAGAATACTATATTTAGCAAAGCTATTCTTCAAATCTGAAGGAGAAATACTCTTTTCTAGACAAACAAAAACAGAATTCACTACCAGACTTGACTTACAAGAAATGCTAAAGAAAGTTCTTCAACCTGAAATAAGAAAACACTAATGTGCACACACACACACAAATTGAAGATATAAAACCCACTGGTAAAATTAAGTACATGGACAAACCTAGTATACTCAAATACTGTAATGATGAGGTGTAATCCATTCATAACTCTAGTATGAAGCTGCCAAAAGACAAATCTATCAAAAATAATAGCTACAGCAATCTGTTAAGAGATAGGCAACAAAAAATATATATAAAATGAGACAAAAATATATATATATATAAAATGAGAATCAATAGTCAAACTGTGTGGGGACAGATTTGAAATGTAGAATTTTTCTTTTTTTAATTTTTTTCTGTTCTTTGCTTTATGGTCTAAGATAAGCTGTCATCTCTTTAAAATAATATATATACGTAGATACGTATATTATATACTCACATACACACATATTTATTTTTATTTATGCACACATATATGTTGTTTGGGGGAAGCCTTGTGGTAACCACAAAGCAAAAACCTATAATAGATTTGCTAAAAGTAAAAGACAACAAATTGAAACATACTACCAGAGAAAATCACTTAGCCACAAAGAAATAGAGTAAGAAAGGAAGGAGGAGTTACAAAACAACCAGAAAACAAGCAAAAATATGGCAATAGTAAATCATTACTTATCAGCAATAACATTGAATGTAAATGAACTCAGTTCTCCAATTAAAAAGAGAGTGGCTGAATGGATAAAAAATAAGAGCCAACTACATGCTGCCTACAAGAAACCCACTTCACCTGTAAAGACACATATAAACTGAAAGGGAAGAGGTAGAAAAAGATATTTCATACAACTGGAAACTAAAAAAGAGCAGGAATAGTTATACTTATCAGATCAAATAGACTATAAATCAAAGACTGTAAAAACAGATAAAGAAAAGGTTACTATATAATGATAAAAAGGTCTATTCAGCAAAAGGATGTAACAATTATAAATATCTAAGCACCAAACACCAAAGCTCCCAAGTGTAAAACACAAACATTAATATATTTAAAGGGAGAGAGAGACTGCAATACAATAATGGGTAGGGGACTTCAACCCCCACTCTCAGTAATGGACAGATCATCCAGACAGAAAATCAACAAGGAAATATTCGAGTTAAGCTACACACTAGACCAAATAGTCCTAAATGACATTTATAGAACATTTACCCAACTGCTGCAGAATACACATTCTTTTCAACAGCACATGGAGTATTTTCCAGAATAGAACATATCTTAGCCCACAAAACAAGTCTCAACAAATTCAAGAAAATAGAAATCATATCAAGTTTTATGACCACAAAAGAATAACACTAGAAATCAATAACAAGAGTAACCTTGGAAACTATACAAACACATGGAAATTAACATGTATTGATTTCCCCTGAACAAACAATGGGTCATGAAGAAATTAAGAAGAAAATTTTGTCTTTTTTTCTTTTTTAAAAAAGTAGAAACAAGGTCTCACATTGTTGCCCAGCTTATTCTTGAAATCCTGGGCTCAAGTTGTCCTCCTGCCTCAGCCTCCCAAAGTGCTGGGATTACAAGAGCGAGCCACCATGCCCAACTGAGAATTTAAAAATTTATTGAAACAAATGAAAATGGAAATAAAATATATCAAAACATATGGGATACAACAAAAGCACACTAACAGGAAAGTTTATAGCAATAAACATCTCTATAAAAAAGTAGGAAGACTCCAAATAAACAATCTAACAATGTATGCACCTTAAGGAACTAGAAAAGCAAGGAAAAATAAATTAGTAAAAGGAAAGAAATAATAAAGACCAGAGCAGAAATAAATGAAATTGAGACTAAAAACACAATAAAGAATATCAACAAAACAAAAATTTGGGTTTTTGAAAAGATAAACAAAATGAACAAACCTATAGTTAGCCTAAGGAAAAAAGAAAGAAGACCCAACTAAACAAAATTAGAAATGAAAGGAGACATAACAACTGAGACCACAGAAATATGAAGAATTTTAAGAGACTACTATGAAAAAATATACACCAACAAATGGAAAATAAATGGATAAGTTCCTGGACACATACATTGAAGACTGAACCTTGAAGAAATAGAAAACCTCAACAAACCAACAATGAGTAATTACATTAAGCAGTAATAAAAAATCTCCCATTGAAAAAAACTCCAGAACCTGATGGCTTCACTGCTGAATTCTACTAAATATTTAAAGAAGAACTAATACTGATTGTACTCAAACTCTTCAAAAGAATTAGAGAGGAGAGAATACTTTTAAACCCATTCTATGAGGCCAGCATTACTCTTCTACCAAACCAAGGAAGGACATAACACAAAAAGAAAACTGCAAGAGAATATCCTTGATGAAAATGGATGCAAAAAATCCTCGATAAAATGGTAGTAAGTTGAATTTATAAACACATTAAAAAGACTATTCACCACAATCAAGTGGGATTCCTCCAAGGGATGCAAAGATGGTTTGATACATGAAAATCAATAAATGGGATACATCACATTAACAAAATCAAGAACAAAAATCACATGGTTATTTTAATAGATACTGGAAAAGTATTCCATAATATTTAACACCCTTTATGGTTTAAAAAAAAAATACTCATCAAACTGGGTATAGAAAAAGCATACCTCAGAATAATAAAAGCCACATGTAACAAACCAAAAGCTAACGTTGTCTGAATGGGGAAAAACATAAAACCTTTTATCTAAGATCTGAACAAGACAAAGGTGCCTACTTTCACCAGTTTTATTCAACATGATACTAGAAATCCTGGCCAAAGCAATTAGGCAAATGAAAGAAAGAAAAGGTATCCAAATTGGAAAAGAAGTCAAATTAGCCTTGTTCACAGAAAACGTAATCTTAGAAAAATCTAAAACCTCTATCCAAAAATTGTTATAACTCGTAATCAAATTCAGTAAAGTTGCAGGATACAAAAATCAACATACAAAAACCAGTAGCATTTTTATATGCCAATAGTGAACAATCTGAAGAGAAATCAAGGAAGCAATCCCATGTACAATAACTACACAGAAAATAAAATATGTAGGAATCAGTTCAGCCAAAAAATGAAAGGTTTTATACAAAACACTGATGAAATAAATTAAATAGGACACAAAAAAAATGGAAAGATATTCCATGCTCATGGACTGTTAAAATGGCAGTACTACCCAAAGCAATTCATAGATTCAATGCAATTCCTATCAAAATATAATTTCTTCACAGAAGTAGAAAAAAGAAAATCCTAACATTTATGTGGAACCACAAAAGATCCCAAGTAGCCAAAGCAATCCTGAGCAAAAAGAACAAAGTTAAAGGTATCATAATATCTAATTTCAAAGTATATTACAACATTATGGTAACCAAATCAGCATGCTACTGGCATAAAAACAGACACAGAGACCACTGCCAGCATAGAGAACCCAATATAAGTCCACGCATTTATAGCCAACTCATTTTTGACAAAGGCTCCAAGAACATACATTAGGGGAAGGACTGTCTCTTCAATAAATGGTGCTGGAAAAACTGGATATCCATATGTAGAAGAATGAAACTGTATGTGTGTCTCTCACCATATACAAAAATTAAATCAAAATGGATTAAGGACATATCTAAGACTTACACTGTGAAAGTACTAGAAGAAAACATTTGGAAATCAATGCAAGACATTGATCTGGGCAAAGATTTTTTTGTGTGTAAAAGACCTCAAAAGCACAGGCAACCAAAGCAAAAATAGACAAGTAGGATTATATCAAGCTAAAAAGCTTCTGAAGAGCAAAGGAAATAATAAAGAGGCAACCCATGGAATGGGAGAAAATATTTGTAAACTATTCATCTGACAAGAGATTAATAATCAGAATAAACAAGGAGTTTAAACTCAATAGCAAACACACACACACACATACACACACACACACATACACACACACACACACACACAGAGAGAGAGAGAGAAAAATATTCTGATTTTAAAATAGGTAAAAAAAAACCTGAATAGACATTTCTTGAAAGAAAGCATACAAATGGTCAGCAGGCACATGGGGAAGAAAATGTTCAACATCACTAATTATCAGAGAAATATAAATCAAAACCACAATGAGATGTTATCTCACTCCAGGTAATATGACTTTTATTTAAAAAAAAAAAAAAAAAAAACAATTGATGCTGGCCAGGACATAGAGAAAAGGGAATCCATGTATACTGTTAGTAGGAATTTAAATTAGTACAGCCACTGTGGAAAACAGTATAGGGATTTTTCCAAAAACTAAAAGTAGAACTACTATATGATTACTACTGAATATTTACTCAAAGAAAAAGAAATCAGTATATCAAAAGGACATCTGCACTCACATGTCTATTGCAGCACTATTAATAATTGCAAAGATATAGAATCAACCTAAATGTCTATCAATGGATGAAAAGATACAGAAAGTGTGTGTGTGTGTATATATATATGTGTGTGTGTATATATATATATGAATATATATATATATAAATATATATGCAGTGTAATACTATTTGGTGATAAAAAGAAGGAAATCATGCCATTTGCAACAACATGGGTGGAGCTGGAGGTCATTCTGTTAAGTGAAATAAGCCAGGAACAGAAAGACAAATGTTACACGTTCTCACTCATATGTGAGAGCTAAAAAAGAAAAAAAAAATGGATCTCACGAAAATAGAGAGTAAATTAGTGGTTACCAGAGGCCAAGAAGAATAGGAGGAGATGAAAAAGAAAGGAAATAAAGGTTTTTTAATTAAATAAATAAAAAAAAAGAAGGAAAAAAGCAAGAAAGAGAAATAATGCTTTTCAGAATTCATCCCTCCAGTCTTGGAAAGGATGAGCAGAAAAGACTCCAGTCATATATTATAGGAAATACTTAGAAGAGATATCTGATGTCCTCTAAGAATTAATGCTCCTGTGATGGTAAGTAGCTGATCCATCACAGTAGCAGGTGTACTGGGGATAAACCAATTTGTCTAGTGAATATTGATACATTCTGACAACAATGAACTTATGCTATTGCAACATACTCTCAATTGTGACAAGTTCTCCTCCCATCCCTTCTGGGTAGTTAAAATAATTACATGATAGAAGTGCTAAAGGAAAAAACTGTCTCTACTCACAACACTTCTGACACCAAATGAGTGGATTTTCTGCACCAAGAAATGGTTGTCTGTGGACACAAAATGGTGTCCTACAATGTAATTCGATTCTGACATTAAAACCAACTTAGCACAAACCCCATACATCAAGAGCTCAGTCCCTTAAGATTGCTCCCCACCTTAAGATGTCAGTCACAAATAGTTGACCCACAGCTTACTCACGCTTCTGTATGACTTGGTTACAAATCTGGGGTTCCCACATCCCGTTGTGAGGTTCAATAATTTGCTATAATGGTTCACAGAACTCACAGAAACACTTTGATTACATTTACCAAGCATTATATTTGTATCCTTTATAAAGGATATTATAAAGCATACAAATGAGCAGCCAGATGAAGAGGTCTATCAGGCGAGGTCCAGAGGGATCCTGAGTGCATGAGCTTCTATCCCCTTGGAATGCAGGGTGAGTACTCCAACATCTATGTGTCCACCAACCCAGAGGCTCTCTTAACCTTGTCATTTAGGGCTTTTATGGAGGAGTTATTACTTAGGCATGATTAATTAAATTATTGTCCTTTGGTGATTAACTCAATCTCCCAGGAGGTTGCAGGATGGGGCTAAAAGTTCCAGCCCTCTATTACATGGTTGGTACCTCTGGCAACCAGCCCCCATCCTGAAGCTATCTAGGGGCCCATCCAGAGCCACCTGATTCACATAAACTCAGGTATGGGTGAGAGGGGCTTATTATGAATAACATAACAAATGTCCACTCGAGGACTTAGCTGCCACTCACATACACATACTTCTTCCATGCTTATAATTAAGCAGCAACAGATTTAGCAACTATGCAATGCAAAATACTGCCACCAAATATACCCCTTATAGAAGACATCTGTAAAAGGGAGATAAATCGTTAACTGCCACTGCCTCCAGGCCCAAATCCGAGAGCTCTGAAAGGTCTATTCCTCCTCTACATCTTTCACAATTCCATCTGGACAGTCTTTCAGTTATGCACTATTTTGTAAACTTTACTCACTGTAAATAAAATATGAAAGGCAACAGGAAAGCAGGGAAAGTTAGTATATGTAAATTTATACATGAAACAGTAAGGAAGAAAATATGAGTAAGAACAATAGTACTTGTCTCTGAATTAGTGACAAAGTTACAGTATTTAAAATTTTCTTTCTCTTCTATCCATTCCGTGTTCCCAATCTAAGCAGCCAGTACCTCAGCTGGTCAAGGTTCTTTACATGGTGGGATTCTCAAAATCTTACTCATAGAATATACAAGTCCTTGGTAATCTTGCCTGTAGATGGTTACTGTAGTTTTATCTTCATTGCTGAATAAGGAAAAACTAGGAGACATCACTGAGATTCCCTGGGTTACACGAAGAATTCTTCCTGTCTGTCTCCATGTATAAAAGTATTATCAATTTTTCATTGATAACAAGGATCCATCACCTCAGTTAACATGAAATTCTAAACTTTACCTGTTTTCCAGAAGCAAGAGGAATGCTAGATGGTGTTCTCAACTCATCTCAATCTCAACTTCCATCATTGTCGCGTTTATTGACAGAAACATTTTTCTCTTGGTTACTAACACACTTAAACAAGGAGATTCCAAAGACATAGAGAAAACAAAGGCTGTTGGAGTAATTTGGTTATAGAGCTAGCTTGAGCTTCTACCTCCATAGGAAGATTTATTTTAAGTCAGCTGTTTACAACCCGGAAGTGGGCCCTCACCAGAACTGGACCATGCTGGCACCATGATCTCAGACTTCCAGCCCCCAGAACTGTGAGAAACAAATTTCCGTTCTTGATAAGCCACCCAGTTTCTAATATTTTGTTCTAGCTGCTGGAGCCAAGACTTATGACAGTGAGATGCACCACTCTCACTTCCACATCTTAGTTTCATTAAACCCTGTGTTGTGGCTATGAAGGAAATAGCACCAGGTATTGGTCACTGGTTCACATCAAACCTACATCTTAAACAGTACATGGGCTGCACAAGGAGCTGTCTCCCAGCCAGAGGTGTAACTGAGTCTTAAATGGACCATTCCACTGTGCTATTAGTCCAGCTGCTTCTAGACGGTGGGGTACACAGTAAGACCAGTGAATCCCATGGCATGAGCACGTTGGCTCATGTATTTTGCTTTGAAATAAATCCTTTGCTCCATAAACTCTGGCCCCAGCTCAGACCTTATGAAAGGCAATTATCTTTCATTTTCCAACTGAGTAGTTTCCCCTGGGATATTGCCTCCATACAGTCCTTCTTTACCCTTTCCCAGACATGTTGGTGTCAAAGGACATGATTTTTTTTCAATTAATTAATTTATATTTATTTATTTTGGAGATAGAGTCTCGCTCTGTCACCCAGGCTGGAGTGCAGTGGTGCAATCTCAGCTCACTGCAAGCTCTGCCTTCCGGGTTCATGCCATTCTCCTGCCTCAGCCTCCCGAGTAGCTGGGACTACAGGCACCCCCCACTATGCCTGGCTAATTTTTTTGTATTTTTAGTAGAGACGGGGTTTCTCTGTGTTAGCCAGAATGGTCTTGATCTCCTGACCTTGTGATCCGCCCCTCTCGGCCTCCCCAAGTGCTGGGACTACAGGCGTGAGCCACCACACCTGGCCTAAAGGACATAATTCTTAAACTTCTTCAGGATCACGTAACAATCACAAGCAAGACATTGCATCCCACCAACTTTGGTTCTGAGAGACCAAAGTTATATAGCAGTCTCTAATTCATTCATTCATTCATTCATTCAGTCTCTCCTTTTAGCCCTTTTCTTCTCATGTTCTTTTTTATTCTTTTTTCTTCTTTTTCTTCTAATTCTTTCTTCTCCTTCTTCATCTTGCACTCTTCATTTTTGTAGTTCTAACCTCTATTTCCTTCTCCAAATGGAATGAAGCCCAATCCCTACTTAAGTTTCCCAAAGCAATCTTTTTCCTGATTAACTTTCAGGCCTACTATGTCATAGAAAACTTGGCACATGCAAGAAGAAAAATAACCTTGAGAATATTACATTAAGTTATTCTTTCTAGCATAAAAAAATCAGTCTTTGTCATTTTTCTTTAAGAGTTCAAGCTTTGATCTTTCACTGCAAAGATGTATGAAGTATCAGGGGAAGTATTTGCAAATTCCTCCATACAATCTTTATAAACTTACTCAGTTTCAGCCTCTATCTAAGATCATTTATCTTTCAAAATAAAAATCTTCTTTCAGAGCCATAGCCTTATTAGGTAGTTGTATTTTAACCAAGCATTTGATAGGCTTTTTGTCTGTCTGCATACCTCTTTATTTGCTTTATTTTGTTAAACTGTTTATTTTCAAGAACAGATTTAAGTGTACATTTTAACCCCTTTGTATATTTTCTTATATCTATTGTGATGATTATTCTTGTTTTACCCTTATTTAACTTCTGTTGACAACTCATATTTTATGACATTAAGCTTTAGTAATAGATTTGTGATAAAAGTAATCATTTCTATAATCTGACATGTTTCAAAAACTTTGAAGCAGAAGCTTAAATGTTTCTATGGACTGTCAAAGATCTGTTTTTACTAATAACATGGTTTCATTGAAAAAATAAAGAATGGCTTTAAATGTCAGCAAAGATTTTTTGAGTCATAAATGGAAATGCACAAAAGAAAAACAATTTATTGCAAATAGTATGTGATGAGGAATGATCAAAAATGGAAGAAAATTTTAATAAAAAAGAATGTTTTGAATATACTTTCACACACACATACTTTTCTCTAAGGTAATGGTTCTTAATATCTTTAGGGTCTTGGACTCCTTTGATAATCTAAATAAAGCTATAGACTTTCTTCCTAAAATGAAACATAGAGACATACAGAGCCCATGGACCCCAAGGTAAGAACCCATCTCTAAGGAATAATATTAGACAATTAATCCAAGACAAAATGCCTTCTTACTCCTTTTCTGCCCACAGTTCAAAATTCCACTTGTTGAAAGTTAGTGTTTGTCCTGAAGTAGAAGTAAGGCCAATATCCCCTGGGGTTTGACCTTCTATCCATTACAACACAGCAGAGAAAGAAAGAATAAGTAAATGAATGAATGCATGGAAGCCCAATTCACCATTGGTGGGACTATATCAAATACTGTGTGGGCCTGATTAAAGTCATTCTGGGCAGAAGAGACAGCCTGAGGCGAGGGAAGAGGTGTGAAGTGCGGTGCAGTCTGTGGGAAATTACAAGTGTGAAGGGGCAGTGCAAGAGACTGGACCCTTCCATAGGTGGCGAGGCAGGGTGATGAACGTAATGATGACCCGACTGTGGAGAAAGTATTTTTGAATGGTAACTGGCCAGCTTCGAATGCTAGAGATCACCTTGGCCCTCCTAGAGGCAGAAACACCATCAGGAGGTGGTTGCAGAAGTAAAAGACAAAGGTGATGAGAGACTGAAATGAGGTAGTGGGGGTTAACATAGCAAAAAGAGAAGCAAAACAAAAATAAAAAACCTTGAAAAACATTAGGATATAAAAAGAAAATAGAAATGAAAACAGCGATCTATCACCCTTGCTAGGAGTATTTGTATTTCACAGAGGAGGGCCTTGGGTGGTTTTGTGGTGCTGCAGACACAGTACATAGCAGTGTGAGGGGAAAACATCTTTTCTTTCCACTAAGGAACTATAGCTCAGGTTGACACCCAAGACTGAAGCTTGGAGGCAGGAATTTTTTTTTTTTTTTTTTTTTTTTTTTTTTGGTGGTGTTTTGTTTTGTTTTAGAGATGAAGTCTCGCTCTGTCACTCAGGCTGGAGTGCAGTGGTGCAATCTCAGCTCACTGTAAACTCCACCTCCCGGGTTCACACCATTCTGCTGCCTAAGCCTCCCAAGTACCTGGGACTACAGGCTCCTGCCACCATGCCCATCTAAATTGTTTGTATTTTTAGTAGAGACGGGCTTTCACCGTGTTAGCCAGGATGGTCTCGATCTCCTGACCTCGTAATCCACCCACCTCGGCCTCCCAAAGTGCTGGGATTACAGGTGTGAGCCACCCCCCTCGACTGCAAAGAGGTTTTTATACCAATAAACTTTCTTATAATCTAAATCATACACACATACACACACACACAAATTGAGCCCCAGAAACAGAGTGGCTAGAGAAAGTCTCGTGAGTGGTCAAAGAATCCTATTCGTGCCATGCACACACCGTCTGTTTGGATGGGATTCTTGCACTTCATGGAATAGACATACTCTTGCATCGAGTACATTTTCTTTGATTTTCAAAATACATCTTTTTATATTGAAAAAAGTACTCCTGTAAGTGCTTACACTAGTAGAATCACAGCTTATGATTCATATGCCTGATTCAGCTTCACTGAATTTTGACTATTTATAGCTGATATATTTTGGGGTCATTTTCTAATTCTTGGTGAATTCTCTCTTCCCATCTCCCTCAGGTCACTGGCAAATAAAATAAAGAACCAAAAAGAAAAAGGAAGAAAACAGACTGTGTATATAAAAGTAATCTAAACTGGTGTTAATTTTTGATGCTTCTATCAGGGTTATTCCTCACTTGCCTTTTCTCATCAAGCCCAGAAGAGGTGATGTCAAGGAGTGGCTACAGACAGCATTTTTGCTCCACCGCCCACCCCCAATAATTTCTGTTAGTGCCTCCCTGAAGTAATCCATATACAAGTACAGTGTAAAAATGCAAGTAAAGTCATGTGGGTTTTTTTTTTTTTTTTCAAACCCAATTACAAGTCTCCCTGGTCCCCACCTCTGACTAGCTTCTATTCCTAAGCCCCTTCTACTAGGTTGAACCATATTGAACAACCCTTTTTATATGTCAAGCACAGTTGACTGTCCTCAATTTCACATGGTTCAAGTTAATATGTAGAAATTCTGGATTCACTGTTACACAGAATGTGTCCCTTCTGAGATCATAGGGAAGAAAAACATTCTAAGCCATTCTTTCCGCCTATGCCACCTGTTATACACCTCTGTGACTCCCCAATTTTTTCTATTCTACTTGAGGATTCTCCCTCCTATAAAGTTTGTGTTGGCTTTGGTGAGAAATAACAAGGAATTCTGAAAAAGGTAGGGGCTTTCTTGGACAAAAAAACAAGGAAGGCCACCTACAGTCTAGCTTGTATCAGAATTAGTGCAGGGATGTGGGCTCCTCCTATAGCATCCTAGGACCCCCTACCAAGGTCTGCTGTGGTCTTGCTTTGCTGAGGACACAATGCCACCACATGCGAGTGTGAGAAGATAAGGCATTTTTCTCATACTAGACCTTGGGTTGATATCCAAGACACTGTTCTGGCCCCTGGAGAAAGATTCCCTCCCTCCTGCATAGAGGAGAGACGAGGAAGAATATGGATTTTACAAAATGTGGCCAACAAGACAAAACTAAAGAGTACAAACTCTGGAGACACTGCTGGAAAAATTCGTGTCTGTCTTGAATAATCGATAGCTTATGCTGGCTATCATCACAAGCACTGTACGCCTGCAGACTGTGATACAATCAAGCTTTCATTTATATTTATGTGGCCAGGAGGACTCTGTATTTGATGATTTTAAAAGATGCATGGACTCTGTGCCGTTTAATTCTGATATATTGGTCTATTATCTATAAGAGGCCATTGGCTAAATTGTACTATTCACATGAGGGTCCATGATGAAAATTTATCAGAATGATAGAGAAATATTCAGATTTAGTTTTTCCTCAATAGTAAAATTTGAAGACTATAAGCACATCGTGCTTCCAAATGACCATCAGAACTAGATTTAGGAGGACCTCATTCTACAACGAATGCATTATTAAAATAATTTGTTATGCTGCATTAAAAGGGAAGCAGCTTGACAATTAACAGAGCAGGAAAGATTGGATCCTCCAAATTGCAGCCAATAAAACTGTTGTCTTAGGGAGTCAAATTCAGCAAGGCTGGAGGAAACCTCTAACAGCGAAGGAAACTGGCATTTCTAGGTGGCCTGTCACTAGCAGAGTCATCTAAGGGCTTATTTTGTTTCAATAACAAAATGTTTATTTAACTTCTGTCACTGCTAACTCAATCTAGACAGGTCACCTCAGTTTCTAAGCCCTTTCATTCATTCAGCATCTATGGGTGAGTGTCCCAGTGTGATAGTTACTGTGATAGGTATGGATTGTCAGAAAGGATACTCACGGTCACTGGCCTGAGGAACCTGACAGTCTGGAGAGAAAATACATAGATCTACTGATTGGTACAACACAATCATTTAGTGATCCTCTTGAAGGAGGCAAGGACAGGCAGGAAATCCCTGATTCTCAGTGGGAATTTCAATAGTATTGAACAAAGGTGTTCTACGGACTGTAAGTCACACCCTCATCTCAACATCATCACTGTAATGGTATTCTGTTAAGGAGCAGGGTATGTATCTGCCATTATCTCAAGTAACGGGTTTGCAGTAAATCATTCTTGTGTGATCAGTGGTATGGATTTTCAGGATGCTGGTCTTGGTCAGCAAAGATTATTGACATATTGGAAGCAACAAACGGGGGTTTAAAATGCATTAGACTTGGGGTCAGAAGACCTGGGACCTAGTTCCAGCTCTGCCACTCCCTGCCAGTGGGATGCTGGAAAAATCATTCCACTTCCAAGGATCTCAGACATCCTCAGCTGTGCAATGTCAATAGAATATTAAAAGTGACTAGACGTATACATTTCTATGTCTCAATGTGGAACTGAGCCTTTTCCCACTCCCTCTAACTAAATAACTTTAAATGAAGGCAGTTATGGAGAATGTTGACTTTGTCTCAGAGCCAGATTTAGAATTGTGCCCTTAAAACCACATGATAATGCTGATGGAGATTTGTTGTATTTGTACATTGGTTTTGGGAACTACATATCCATCCATTTGATAGTTATGTATGGAGCACATATTTTGGGGGCTCAGAAACAATGGAAAAAAGACAGAGTCCTTTCTTTCCCCTTCAGCAATAAGCATAAAAATGTTCCCGGAATTCAGGTCAAGAAGGTCAAGTATCTTCTAGCAGGATGCATAGCTTGCAGCCAGTATCACAAAATACTATATCTGAAATGATCTTAGAGATCATTTACAAAAAACTCATTTTTCATTAGGGGAAAGTGAGACCTAGAGGCATCTTGCTTCCCCAAGTCACTCAGGCTGCTAGTGATATTCTTCCTTTATTCAACAAATATTTGAGCTCCAGACATCTTTGCTAGGTAATGAAAAATCAGTAAACAAAGTACTTACAAATCTCACAGTCTAATGCTTGCCACGGATAAACATGACTTGGTAGGTGTTATGATCTGGAAACCCATTTTAGAGGAATGTCACAGAAGTTTTTCTTGAAGGAATCAAATCTAGGCTAAGCTCTCAAGGATAAGTAGAAGGCATAGAGCTAGGACTGTGAAGCCTAATTTAGACTTCAACCCTTTTCTACAAGCCAAGACTATAGGAACTACTTTGGGGTTTGCTGCTCAGTAGAAAGTAGGGGATATTCCTGGAGGAGACTTATCCGCTCTCACCTTGTTTGACACAAACTGTCAGCTAGCTCCTAAGAACCTTCTGTCTGTGTTCACTCTGACCCTTTGATGTGATGGTTGGGGTGAGAATAATACAGTGGAAAGGGTGTGTCCTGCGGAGCTGAGTAGATCTGGGTCAATCTCAGCTTCAACAGTGACTACAGCTGTGGCCCATGGGCAGCGCACTGCCCTCTCTGAACCTCCCGGCTGCAAAGCGAGAGAGATACCTCCTTAATAAAGTTGTTGAGTCTTTAATCAAATAATGAATATAAGACAGCCACAGTCTCAGCAGCCAGGCCAGATAAAGAGCCCACAGAGAGTAGCTCTGAAGGGTCAGGAAACTGCAAACACCTGAAATTACAGGCTTCTTGTCAGGGGTGACTAATAGATTTTGCAAAGGAAACAATAAATTCAAGGTCTCTAAACACTGAGAAACTATCTTCTGTTCTGCTCCTCTGCTTCCTCATTATCAATTAAAATTATTATAAACTTTCTTAGTGCTTTATCAAAAGTCTATTAAAAGATATCTCTATAAAGCCTCCATCCCAAGCTCATCACTCCATTGGACTTACTGAGAAAAGATCCAGGAAATAAAACTCAAATGTACAAATTCACTGGTTAGAATCAATTCCTTCAGCCATAACCTGTGAAAAGCAGCACAATTTCTGCTGCTTTGTTCTGGCGTAAATTAATTATGGTTTATTCAAATAAATTTTTAATAAAGAACCTAACAAAATTGTAAATATAGGCCCCAGGCATGTTTTAAACAAAAGTACAAGTATTCCATCCTACCTCCTGCTTCAGAGGGGTTCATCCAGAGTGTACAGACACACTGCTCCCCAAAGCAATCCTCTTTGACAAGACACAGAACAAAGCAGGTAAAGATGACATCCGGGCACACAGATCATGCATACTCAATACGTAGTTTCTCTTCAGGAAGCAGAGTTCTGTCTATCACAGTTTCCATCTTCAGAGGACCACCAAAAGCTCTTGGTTGCCTGGTTTGTGCTGCATGTAACTTCCTTTTCACAGCTCCTTCAAACGTTTTGTTAACCATCTCATAAAACTTTGCACAGGAGGGAAGTGTTAATTTGCAAACTAAACACATTGGACCTGATTGGCAATAGCAAGTAGGTATTTGTAAGTCTGGAAGGCTGATAAAATGCCTGTGATTTCTGACATATGAAATTATTTCCACTCTGGCTTTTCAGAAACACGTATATTAATGGTAATATCAATTCAGTCTTTCCTACTCAGGGATGTTTCATCATCAGCTTTCAGGCTCAGATTTTTACAATCTTCATGATTCCTAACAAATAGGTCTTAATTTCAATTGCAAAAATCCTATAGGGTTTCTTTAACTGCTAGAAAAGCAACCTGCAAGTTGTTTTGCCTCCTATCTTCACAAATGCTAATGTGATCAACAAAAGTTGAAGTAGTCACATGAGAAAGAGAGTGTAGCGCAGTATTTTTCACCCTAAGCTTCATTGTTTGATTTAATTAATCCGGTTAGTGTACCCTTACAGCTAATGTAAAAACCTATCTTGATGAGTGATTACCGCCATGTAACTTTAATGAAGAGAGTCACAATTTCAGAAATCAACAAGAGTGCACAGAAAGGGAATATTTGGTTATTCTAACCAATGTGGAAAACGGCAACTCTAAGTTTTCAAGCTCAGCTGGTATTCTGGTATAATTCACAACTTGCATGTTAGTGCTATCACCGAGCACATATCACCTCAGTGCTCCTAAGTGTTCTTTTGTTCCCTCTCATTGCTCTAGCATGTGGACCCCAGGGTCCACATGTTAGAGCAATAATCTGTACAGTGATGATCAAACTGGGGTACTCACAGCCCTGGCATTACAGAATGATTTCCCAAGGGGTAAAAGAATTCCTATAATTGTCAGAAAATCAATTTCCAGATTCCCAAATTCCATTTACACCTTCTCTTAAATAAGATTTACCTGAGTATACAATGTGTTCACCAATAGCCCTTTTTTCCAACTTTACCAAAAATGAACCATTGCTTCACTCTCAGTGAAAAATTATCAGGTGCCAAAAAAAAAAAAAAAAAAGTGGAGTCTTCCTTTCATGACTACGCAAGACAGTGTAAGGTCTTAGGGCTTCCCATCATTCCTTGTCTTTTATGTACACTTTCCTGAAAAGGATGAAGCTGAGCATTAAAGAGAAATTAGCCCTTTGGGCAAAAACTAAAGAGAAATTTGGATCCCTGTTTGGATGTTCTAAATTCAGGTATACAATAAAGTAGGGTTAATGATAATAAAAATAAAAATGAAATAAAGTGGGAGTGATGACAATTTTTGTTTAATGATGTTACCTCTTCTATTCTCCTATTATCAAAGAATTCATTATTCACAAGGACAAATCTGTTGACAGCAAGGTAAAAAGGGCATCTGTGGGAAATATTGAACACTAAAAAATAGTTCTTTTTCATATACTTAAATGTAAGCACTTCTTTTACAGCTATTCTTAATGCTCATTCCTAACACACGTTATTAGCTGGAGAAAAAGCAGTTTCCATCATCCAAAGAAAAGCACCTTCCATTAGCCAAAACAGTACGGGTTAGAGATGCAGATCTTTTAAATGTAAGTGGAATGTTTTCTGGGACTCCAAATTGTTTAAGATAGATTTGATAAAACTCACAGATAAACTTCTATGTAATTACTTTTCAGATTTGGTGTGTGTTATACGTTAAAGTGTTTATTTTAAACTTCATCTTATGAAAAGTTTAACATGTCCCCCTCTTATTAATAAAATATAAAATTATGCTAGCTGCCAGGCCAATTCATATTTAGCAGTTTGCATACCTTTCTCTTTTGTTTCATCTGTGGAACTTTGATTATAGTGTCAAACTAAAAAAAATGGTGTTATGTATTCTGTTTATACCCAAATTTTTTTTAATTATATGTAAAAACCAAACACCAAAATATGAAATGCACATACCACATATGCACACACTGCAAAAGGACTACCCGAGACTGAGTAATTTACAAAGGAAAGAGGTTTAATTGACTCACAGTTCCACATGGCTGGGGAGGCCTCAGGAACCTTACAGTAATGGCAGAAGGGGAAACAAACCCATCCTTCTTCACATGGTAACAAGAAAGAAGTGTCAAACAAAAAGGGGAAAAGCCCCTTATAAAACCATCAGGTTTCTGTATTTTTAAGTAGAGACAGGGTTTCACCATATTGGCCAGTCTGGTCTCGAACTCCTGACCTCAAGTGATCCACCTGCCTTGGCCACCCAAATTGCTGGGATTACAGCCACACATCTGTAATCCTAGCTACTCAGGAGGCTGAGGCAGGAGACTGGGAAACCAAGGTTGCAGTGAGCCGAGATCGCACCACTGCACTCCTGGGTGACAGAGTGAGACTCTGACTCAAAGAAAGAAAAGAGAGGGGACATTCTAAGATGGCCAATAGAAACAGCCCCAGTCTGCAGCTCCCAGCATGATCAGCGCAGAAGACGGTGATTTCTGCATTTCCCACTGAGGTACCTGGTTCATCTCATTGGGACTGGTTGGACAGTGGATGCAGCCCACAGAGAGTAAGCTAAAGCAGGGTGGGGCATTGACTGCACCGGGAAGTGCAAGGGGTTGGGATTTCCGTTTCCTACCCAAGAGAAGCCGTAACAGACTACCTGGAAAAATGGGGCACTCCCGCCCAAATACTGTGCTTTTCCCAAGGTCTTAGCAACCGGCAGACAACATTATTCTCTCCTGTGCCTGGATCAGTGGGTCCCATACCCGTGGAGCCTTGCTCACTGCTAGCACAGCAGTCTGAGATTGATCTGCAAGGTGGCAGCCTGGCTGGGGGAGAGGCGTCCACCATTGCTGAGGCTTGACTAGGTAAACAAAGCAGCCAGGAAGCTCAAACTGGGCAGAGCCCATAGCAGGTCAACAAGGCCTACTGCCTCTAGACTCCGTCTCTGTGGGCAAGGCAAACCTGAAAAAAAGGCAGCAACTTCTACAGACTTAAACATCCCTGACTGACAGCTCTGAAGAGAGCAATGGTTCTCCCAGCACAGAGTTCGAATGGGTCCCTCCTCAAGTGGGTCCCTGACCCCCGTGTAGCCTAACTGGGAGACTCCTCCCAGTAGGGACCAACAGACACCTCATATAGGCAGCTGCCCCTCTGGGACAAAGCTTCCAAAGGAAGGATCAGGCAGTAATATTTACTGTTCTGCAATATTTGTTGCTCTGCAGTCACCACTGGTGATACCCAGGCAAACAGAGTCTGGAGTGGACCTCCAGCAAACTCCAACAAACCTGGAGCTGAGGGACCTGACTGTTAGAAGGAAAACTAATAAAGAGAAAGGAATAGCATCAACGTCAACAAAAAGGTCATCTACACCAAAACCCCATCTGTAGGTCACCAACATCAGAGAACAAAAGTAGATAAAATCACAAAGATGGGGAGAAACCAGAGCAGAAAAGCTGAAAATTCTAAAAATCAGAGCACCTGGCCTCCTCCAAAGTATCATAGCTCCTCACCAGCAATGGAACAAAGCTGGACAGAGAATGACTTTGACGAGTTGACAGAAGTAGGCTTCAGAAGGCCGGTAATAACAAACTTCTCTGAGCTAAAGGAGGATGTTCAAACCCATTGCAAGGAAGCTAAAAACCTTGAAAAAAGATTAGATGAATGGCTAACTAGAATAAACAGTGTAGAGAAGACCTTAAAGGACCTGATGGAGCTGAAAACCATGGCACAAGAACTTCATGACACATGCACAAGCTTCAAATAGCCAATTCGATCAAGTGGAAGAAAGGGTATCAGTGATTGAAGATCAAATTAATGAAAAAGTGAGAAGAGAAGTTTAGATAAAAAGAGTAAAAAGAAATGAACAAAGCCTCCAAGAAATATGGGATTATGTGAAAAGACCAAATCCACATTTCATTGGTGTACCTGAAAGTGATGGGGAGAATGGAACCAAGTGAGAAAACACTCTACAGGATATTATCCAGGAGAACTTCCCCAACCTAGCAAGTCAGGCTAACATTCAAATTAAGGAATTACAGAGAACACCACAAAGATACTCCTTGAGAAGAGCAACCCCAAGACACATAATGGTCAGATGCACCAAGGTTGAAATGGAGGAAAAAATGTTAACGGCAGCCAAAGAGAAAAGTCGAGTTACCCACAAAGGGAAGCCCATCAGACTAACAGTAGATCTCTCAGCAGAAACTCTACAAGCCAGAAGAGAGTGGGGGCCAATATTCAACATTCTTAAAGAAAAGAATTTTCAACACAGAATTTCACATCCAGCCAAACTAAGCTTCTTAAGTGAAGGAGAAACAAAATCCTTTACAGACAAGCAAATGCTGAGAGTTGTCACCACCAGGCCTGCCTTACAAGAACTCCTGAAGGAAGTACTAAACATGGAAAGAAACAACCGGTACCACTCATGGCAAAAACACACCAAACTGTAAAGACCATCAATGTTATGAAGAAACTGCATCAATTAACAGGCAAAATTATCAGCTAACATCATAATGACAGGATCAAATTCACACATAATATTAACCTTAAATGTAAATGGACTAAATGCCCCAGTTAAAAGACACAGACTGGCAAATTGGATAAAGAGTCAAGATCCATCAGTGTGCTGTATTCAGGAGACCCATCTCACATGCAAAGACGCACATAGGCTCAAAATAAAGGGAAGATCTACCAAGCAAATGGAAAGCAGAAAAAAGCAGGGGTTGCAATCCCTGCACTCAGAGACTACTCTGATAAAACAGATTTTAAACCAACAAAGATCAAAAGAGACAAGGCCATTACATAATTGTAAAGGGATCAATTCAACAAGAAGACCTAACTATCCTAAATATATATGCACCCAATACAGGAGCACCCAGATTCATAAAGCAAGTCCTTAGATACCTACAAAGACACTTAGACTCCCACAGAATAATAATGGGAGACTTTAACATGCCACTGTCAATATTAGATCAATGAGACAGAAGGTTAACAAGGATATCCAGGACTTGAACCCAGCTCTGCGCCAAGCAGACCTAATATACATCTACAGAACTCTGCACCCTAAATCAACAGAATATACATTCTTCTCAGCGCCATGTCACACTTATTCTAAAATTGACCACATAAATGGAAATAAAGCACTCTTCAGCCAATGTAAAAGAATAGAAAGTATAACAAACTGTCTCTCAGACCACAGTGCAATCAAATTAGAACTCAGGATTAAGAAACTCACTCAAAACCACACAACTGCATGGAAACTGAGCAACTTGCTCCTGAATGACTACTGGGTAAATAACAAAATGAAGGCAGAAATAAAGATGTTCTTTGAAACCAATGAGAACAAAGACACAACGTACTAGAATCTCTGGGACGCATTTAAAGTAGTGTGTAGCGGGAAATTTATAGCACTAAATGCCCACAAGAGAAAGCAGGGAAGATCTAATATCTACACCCTAACATCACCATTAAAAGAACTAGAAAAGCAAGAGCAAACACATTCAAAAGCTAGCGGAGGCAAGAAATAACTAAGATCAGAGCAGAACTGAAAGAGATAGAGACACAAAAAATGCTCCAAAAAAATCAATGAATCCAGGAGCTGGTTTTCGGGGAAAAAAAAAAAAAAAAAGAAGAATCAACAAAGTTGATAGACTGCTAGTAAGACTAATAAAGAAGAAAAGAGAGAAGAATCAAATAGATGCAATAAAAAGTGAAACGGGATATCACCACCGACCCCACAGAAACACAAACTACGATCACAGAATACTATAAACACCTCTATGCAAATAAACCAAAAAATCTAGAAGAAATGGATAAATTCCTGGACACATACACCCTCCCAAGACTAAACCAGGAAGAAGTTGAATCTCTGAATAGATCAATAACAGGCTCTGAAATTGAGGCAATAATTAATAGCTTACCAACCAAAAAAAGTGCAGGACCAGATGGATTCACAGCCAAATTCTACCAGAGGTACAAAATGGAGCTGGTACCATTCCTTCTGAAACTATTCCAAACAATAGAAAAAGAGGGAATCCTCCCTAACTCATTTTATGAAGCCAACATCGTCCTGTTACCAAAGCCTGGCAGAGACACAACAAAAAAAGAGAATTTTAGACCAATATCCCTGATGGCCATTGATGCAAAAATCCTCAATAAAATACTGGCAAACTGAATCCAGCAGCACATCAAAAAGTTTATCCACTGCAATCAAGTCAGCTTCATCCCTGGGATACAAGGCTTGTTCAACATATGCAAATCAATAAATGTAATCCATCACATAAACAGAACCACAACAAAAACCACATGATTATCTCAATAGATGCAGAAAAGGCCTTTGACAAAATTCAACAGCCTTCCATGCTAAACACTCTCAATAAACTAGGTATTGATGGAATGTATCTCAAAACAATAAGAGCTATTTATGACGAACCCATAGCCAATATCATACTGAATGGGCAAAAACTGGAAGCATTCCCTTTGAAAACAGTTGCAAGACAAAGATGCCTTCTCTCACCACTCCTATTCAACATAGTGTTGGAAGATCTGGCTAGGGCAATCAGGCAAGAGAAAGAAATAAACGGTATTCAATTAGGAAAAGAGGAAGTCAAATTGTCCCTACTTGCAGATGACATGATTGTATGTTTAGAAAACCACATCATCTCAGCCCAAAATCTCCTTAAACTGATAAGCAACTTCAGCAAAGTTTCAGGTTACAAAATCAATGTGTAAAAATCACAAGCATTCCTATACACCAATGACAGACAAACAGAGCCAAATCATGAGTGAAGTCCCATTCACAATTGCTACAAAGAGAATAAAATACCTAGGAATCCAGCTTACAAGGGATGTGAAGGACCTCTTCAAGGAGATCTACAAACCACTGCTCAATGAAGTAAAAGAGGACACAAACAAATGGAAGAATATTCCATGCTCATGGATAGGAAGAATCAATATCATGAAAATGGCCATACTGCCCAAAGTAATTTATAGATTCAATGCCATCCCCATCAAGCTACCAATGGCTTTCTTCACAGAATTGGTAAAAATTACTTTAAAGTTCATATGGAACCAAAAAAGAGTCTACATTGCTAAGACAATCCTAAGCAAAAAGAACAAAGCTCGAGGCATCATGCTACCTGACTTCAAACTATATTACAAGGTTACAGTAACTAAAAGAGCATGGTACTGGTACCAAAACAGAGATATAGACCAATGGAACAAAACAGAGGCCTCAGAAATAACACCATACACCTACAACCATCTGATCTTTGACAAAAGATCAATAAATGACAAAAACAAGAAATGGGGAAAGCATTCCCTATTTAACAAATGGTGCTGGGAAGACTGGCTAGCCATATGTAGAAAGCTGAAAGTGGATTCCTTCCTTATACCTTATACAAAAATTAATTCAAGATGGATTAAAGACTTAAATGTTTGACCCAAAACCATAAAAACCCTAGAAGAAAACCTAGGCAATACAATTCAGGAGATAGGCATGGGCAAGGACTTCATGACTAAAACACCAAAAGCAATGGCAACAAAACCCCAAGTAGACAAATGGGATCTAATTAAACTAAAGAGCTTCTGCACAGCAAAAGAAACTACCATCAGAGTGAACAGGCAACCTACAGAATGGGAGAAAATTTTTGCAATCTACCCATCTGACAAAGGGCTAATATCCAGAATCTACAAAGAACTCAAACAAATTTACAAGAAAAAAAAACAACCCCATCAAAAAGTGGGCAAAGGATATGAACAGACACTTCTCAAAAGAAGAAGTTTATGCAACCAACAGACACACGAAAAATGCTCATCATCACTGGCCATCAGAGAAATGCAAATCAAAACCACAATGAGATACTATCTCACACCTGTTAGAATGGCAATCATTAAGAAGTCAGGAAACAACAGATGCTTGAGAGGATGTGGAGAAATAGGAACACTTTTATGCTGTTGGTGGGAGTGTACATTAGTTCAACCATTGTGGAAGACAGTGTGGCAGTTCCTCAAGGATCTACAACTAGAATTACCATTTGACCCAGTGATCCCATTACTGGGTATATACCCAAAGGATTATAAATCATGCTACTATAAAGACATATGCACACGTATGTTTATTGCAACACTATTCACAATAGCAAAGACTTGGAACCAACCCAAATGTCCATCAATGATAGACTAAAAAAATGTGGCACATATACACCATGGAATACTATGCAGCTATAAAAAAAGGATGAGTTCATGTCCTTTGCAGGGACATAGATGAAACTGGAAACCATCATTCTCAGCAAACTATCACAAGGACAGAAAACCAACCACTGCATGTTCTCACTCATAGGCGGGAATTGAACAATGAGAACACCTGGACACAGGGCAGGGAACATCACACACGGGGGCCTGTCATTGGGTGGGGGACTGGGGGAGGGATAGCATTAGGAGTTATACCTAATGTAAATGATGAGTTGATGGGTGCAGCAAACCAACATGGCACATGTATACCTATGCAGTGAATGTGTACTTCGTGCACATATACCCTAGAACTTTAAGTATAATTAAAAAAAAAAAAAAGAAGAAAAAGAAAAAGAAAAAGAAAAAAACCATCAGATTTCATGAGAACTCACTCACTATCATAAGAACACCAGCATGGGGATAACTGCCCCCATGATTCAATTACCTCCCACCAGGTCCCTCCCATGACACATGGAGATTACAGAAACTACAATTCAAGATGAGATTTGGGTGGGGACATAGAAAAACCATATCAAACCCATTTGGTAACTTATAATTTTACCTACCTATTACATTACATTTTTAGAAAATTAAGTAATGAGAAAGTATGTATTGAATTATCTTGTTTTTATATCATTGTACAAAAGGGATAAATTAGTTATATTAGATCTGAAGCATTTTAATCTTGATTTAAGTTTCTTTCTTTCTCTCTTTCTTTCTCTTTCTCTCTTTCTCTCTCTCTTTCTTTCTTTTTGAGACGAAGTCTCGCTCTGTCGCCCAGGCTGGAGTACAGTGGCATGATCTCAGCTCACTGAATCCTTTGACTCCCTGGTTCAAGCTATTGTACTGCCTCAGCCTCCTGAGTAGCTGGGACTACAGGCACACACCACCATGCCCATCTAATTGTTGTATTTTTTAGTAGAGACAGAGTTTCATCATGTTGGCCAGGATGGTCTCGATCTCCTGACCTCATGATCCGCCTGCCTTGGCCTCCCAAAGTGTTGGGATTACAAGCATGAGCCACCACGCCCAGCCATGGTAATCATTTTATAAGATGCACTCTATAATTTCTTTCTTTAGAATTTCTATTGTATACCTTAAAACATGCTTATTGACACATGCTTGTTTAATTTAATTCAAAAACTAAGTCAGAGTTATTTTCACTTCTAGGACAAGAGTAAACATACATATCTATCTTCCACCTACTAAGTACAGCTATAAACTCTGGACACTATATAAAAAATAAGCAAGAAGACTGAAAGGTGGAGAGAAGAAGGCAGGCTAGTGTGGGACCTTGGGCTCCAAGAAACATCTAGCAAAGAGTTTCCTGGTTTTTCTGTTTGCTTTGTATACATACCCTATACAGGGTGATAGAGGAGCTAGTAATCCAGAAACATCAATGGTGGAGATTTTACAAAGTCTCCCTAATAGTCCGCTCTCTGTAGCCAAAAAACCAAGAAAGGGCTGCCCAGTAAGACAAAAACTTTTGGATAATGACTTCCTTACTCTGGCCATACAAACTGGAAAAAGCTAAGGCCATGCTTCCATCAGGTACAAAGGCCAAATAGGAAGCTCAGAAATCCATCTCATCAGAAGTCTATAACAAAGTGTGCCTCTTTACTGCTGGGATGGTGTCAGACAAGCGCGAGTGGGGAGCCAGAGCTTCCACCAACAGCTAGTGGTAACTAGAGCTCCCTCTACCACCCATGGTGTCAGAGAAGGCCACATGGGGAGCCTGACCTCCCAGCCCTGCCCAGCAGTAATGAGGTACCCTCCCCCAGGGTATTAATGGAACTTAGACATCTGCCCCAACCTGACATCAACTGGGTGGCACGACCATCATGGTGTCAAAAGATATCTGCTAAAACACAAGATTTAAATAAAATCCAGAGTCCCATGATTCTCAAAATGTCCAGGAAAAATTTAAAAATCATACCAAGAGCTTAACTTGAATGAATGAATGAATGAAGATCATCACCACTCCTCCCATTTAAGTGGTAGAGATGGTGACAGTATCTGACAAAAATTCTAAAGTAGCTGTGAGAAAAAATGTTTCAATGAGCAATTATGAACATGGTTTAAACAAAGTAAAAAAAGTTTCAGCTAAGAAAAAGAAGACAAAAAAAGAACAAAATGGAAATTTTAGGACTAAAAATACAGTAGCTGAAATAAAGAGCTCAGTTGGTGAGCTCAACTGCACAGTAGAGATGACAGTCAGTGAACTGAAAGACAGAGCAATAGAAATTACCCAATCAGAACAATAGACGAAAAAAAAATAAACTGAAAAAATAAAGAGAGCTTTAGGAGTTTATCAGGCTATAATTAAAAATTTAACATTTATGTATTATTCCATTTTCACGCTACTGATAAAGACATATCCGAGACTGGGTAATTTACAAAGAAAAAGAGGTTTAATGGACTCATAGCTCCATGTGGCTGGGGAGGCCTCACAATCATGGTGGAAGGTGAAAGACACATCTTACTCAGTGGCAGACAAGAGAGAATGAAGCCAAACAAAAAGGGAAACCCCTTAGAAAACATATTCACTACCACGAGAACAGTATGGGGGAAACCACTCCCATGATTCAATTATCTTCCACCAGGTCCCTCCCATAATCTGTGGAAATTATGGGAACTACAATTCAAGATGAGATTTGGGTTGGGACACAACCAAACCATATCAATTTATATCATTAGGATCCCAAGATGAGAGAAGAGAGCAGTACTAAAAAGATATTTAAAGAAAATAATGGCTGAAAATTTTCCAAATCTAGAAAATAATGTAAGCCTACAGACACAAAAAACTGAGCAAATCTCAAACAGATTAAACCCAAAGACACCCATGCCAAGACACATTATAATTAAGCCTCTGAAAACCAATGAAAGAATAAAATTGAAAGCAGTGAGAAAGAAACATCTTACCTATAAAGGAAAAAAAATTGATAGCACATTTTATTATCAGAAAACCTGGAGGCAGAAAGAAATGGTAAAACATTTTTCATGTGCTTAAAGAAAATTGCTGTCAACCCAGAATCTTATATCCAGCAAAAATATCATTCAGAATGAAAGGGAAATTAAGACATTTTTAAAAGAAGGGAAACTAAGAAGTTTTCATCAGGAGTTCTACCTTAAAAGAATAGTTAACGTCATTTCCTAAGAAGGAATGAAGAAAAAACAATGGACGGAATAAAAATATGAGTAAATACGGTAGATCTTGGCTCCTCTAAGTTTTCTAAATTAAGTTTGATGTTTCAAGCCATACTAATAACATTCTCTTTAGTTTTCAGTGTACCTAGAGGAAATGTTTAAGATGATTATATTAGAAATGTGGAAGGATAAAAGGGAAGTAAGGTTTCTATATTTCATGCAAACTGGTAAAATGTCAATACCAATAGACTGTGATAAGTTACATAACATCTAGAATAACCACACACACACATAAACTACACAAAGATATATACTCAAAAGCACTTTAAATAAATCAAAATAAAATTCTAAAATGTTTCAGTAATGCACAGGGAGGCAATAAAGAAAAAGAGACAAAAATGAGAAAAGGAAAAGAAAACAGAGGGAATAAACGGAAAACAAAAATAAAATGACAGACTTAAGCCAGAGATGATTGTTAGGTAGAATTTTGGGTGTGACCACAAAAGGATATCATAAGGAAGATCTCTGAGTCTTCTGTGCCCTCAATAACATTGTGGTGATAGAACAGTTCTGTATCTTAATTGTGGTATGGTCACAGGAATATATACATATAATAAAAATGTGTGGAACTATACACCACATTATGCCGATGTCAATTTCCTGGTTTTGATATGTAAGGTGTAACTATTGGAGGAAACTCAGTGAGTGATGTGTGTATGAGACCTTGCTCTATTGCTTTTGCAGTTTTCTGTGAATCTATCATTATCTCAAAATAAGTTTTAAAATTTTTTTCCAAAAAATGAAGTCAGACATTTGGTTGGCTGGTTTAACAACATGTCCTTGCTTTCTAATTATGCTCTGTATTGATCATTAATGAGCTAAATTTTCTACTCTACGTAAAAAACTGTTTAAGCCACATGACAAAATGAAAGTATTATATCAAACATACTATCCTGGCAAAAGTATAATAAAATCAACAATGTTTTATTTTCCCTGTCTTTTCTGAATGTATATAGGGCTTGGGTAAATAGGATGCCTCTAAATTTTAAAAATATGTAAAATTGTTTATTGTTTTATAAGTCTTGATAGCATCTTTTTAGTATACTATACTTTCCTGAAATTGGAAACTCAAGTCCAAAGAGACAAAAGTAAGTTATATAATGTTTCAAGTTTAATGAATAACTTAATTATATATTTTTAAATGAATGATAGTATTAAATTATTGTCATATTTGGATATCGTTGGATACTTTAAGAAAATGATGTAGCAGTTTTATATTTAAATGTCAGCATTTATAAAACACCAGAAACTACGTCTTTCCCAATTAAAGTTACGAAGAATCTTCGAGGTCAATTAAAATATGTGTGGTTGGGCAAATTAAAAAAAAAAGTTGGAAGACCACATACATAAGCCCAGCATCTTTCAGAACTACTCCCTTCCTCTTTCTAGCTGGTCCGAAACCACTCTGGGTCAGACCATCTATCACTCACACATGGCCACATAGCCACTCACACTAGGTTCCTAGGTTCGGCTCCTCTCCTATTTGTACTTCTGTCACAGTCATTATGAACCCTCCCCAGAGCCAGTCTCAGGTATTCTGAGTGTGAGGAAAGTAGACTCTATGCTAATCTCAACAAAGACTGAGTGAGTGGGGGTCAGCCACGGAGGTTTTGTGTCTGGAGCACCATTTATCTGGGACTCTTTGATTCATTTGATCTTTTTAATGCTGGTTTTGCCAGCTTCTGATCTCCTTTACATATTTTGTTTAGCTCACTTTGAAAAAGACTTATAAAAGTCTTTTACATACAGATACTGATTTGTGCAAGATTACATATCTATATCTACAGATACAGATACATGATATCACCTGGCTTTTAAGAAGCTTACAACTAATAGATTTCAAATAAATAAAATACTGAAGGAAAGATACAAAATAGAATATGCAGAATTACTGTTTTTTATCAAATCTAAGATACCATAGATGCTGCATAATTCTATGTACCATTAAGAAAGAAAAGCCACTGTTGCTTAAACACAATACATTTTTATAACAGGATCTTTATGTTATACTTATTGAAAGAACTTATAAAATTTATTTGGATGTAGATTTTTACATTATATATACATTAAAAGGAAAATAAATTGGCTAACATATTCCTGAAACTTCATATTCAGAGTTTTTTGTTTTGTTTTGTTGTATTTTGTTTTGTTTTGTTTTTTAGAGATGGAGTCTGGCTCTGTCGCCCAGGCTGGAGTGCAGTGGTGCAATCTCAGCTCACTGCAAGCTCCGCCTCCCGGGTTTACGCCATTCTCCTGCCTCAGCCTCCCGAGTAGCTGGGACTACAGGCGCCCGCCACCTCGCCCGGCTAGTTTTTTTGTATTTTTTAGTAGAGACGGGGTTTCACCGTGTTCTCCAGGATGGTCTCGATCTCCTGACCTTGTGATCCGCCCGTCTCGGCCTCCCAAAGTGCTGGGATTACAGGCTTGAGCCACCGCGCCCGGCCAGTTTTATTTTTTAACATCACTTTTTGAGTCAGAGCTCTTCATGTCTATGTCTTTCCACAAAGTATAGTTTTCTGTGCCCTCAATAATAATGGTGATGCAACAATTCTTGAAAGAGTGCTTTACTCATGTTTCTAGGACTTACTTTCAAGTTGCTGATACTCTTTCTACAAGTATCTGCAAGTTTTGATGACAACTCTTTCTTGACTTTATGGAGAAGTTGTCAACAAAAGACTTTCAAATAATTAAGTCTCATAATCCTTCTCTGAATGGCTCTCTTAAAGTTTGTTGACAATGAGAGTTTGCAGTTTTTCAGTCATGCTTCCATGAATAGTAACCAGCTTTGAGTATGTGCATGAAACAACAACCATGTTGTAACTGCTTCCCGGCTACCAGTGATCACAAAATATCAGTAATGATAAAGACATCCTGATTTCAGAACTAAGATGTGGAGGAAAAAATAGTGTGTGTTTTGGATTTGATATGATAGTATAAAGGAAAGAATGGTTACATTTTTCTGGGATTATTGGGGATGGTTTCTGAGAAAAAGTCACACCTGACCACATTTGGTTTTCTGTTTGTGTATTTAATTGTTGAACAAGCATTCAACAGGTATAAAAGGGGAATACATGGAGACATAAAGCAACAGGGTAAGCTGGGGATTGAAGCAGTTGGTGAGAACTTAAGATGAGTCTGGATATCTAGACAAATGTCAAAAGGGTCTATATGTTAAAACAAGAAGTGTAGACTCTGTTGGGCAAGCTACTATTGAGCTACCAAGATGTTAAATGAGTGTTAGGATCTGATTCAGAGAGGCTTAAGATGGATGACTAGAAGCATTTCATACCCACCTCCTTCACTTAGAAAAAAAATAGATAGCCACATTTTGAATACATTATCTAAGAGAATGCTAGAATTGAACAGAGCAGTGACAGGGCACACCAAAAGTGGGGAAGGAGAAGGAAGAGGCAATCTGCTGGGACAGAATGGGCTGGGAGCAGGGAGTAACTTCTTCCCAATGCAGGGAAGGATGAGTAAGGGACTTCCACTAGCCCACAGTCCCACTGTGGGATTGTGCAATCCGTGCCACAGGAGAACCCCTTGACCCTCCCAACCCCTGAAACTAACATGGGAAGCTGCTGGAAGATGATGGGGGAGAACTGCTCTGAGATGGAGCTCCTGCTGGGTCCTACACCCTTTCTGTGAGCTAAGTAGCTACAGCGAGGTGACATTTTCAAACCTCACAGACTGAATGCTGTCCTGGGCCCAGTGGCACTGGGACTGAAGTGTTATGGAAGTCAGGCTGTCACTGCTGGGACTGGGAAGCCAGCTGGGAATACTGCCATGGCCAGGGCTAAGAAGCAAGCATGGCACAGGCTACAGCTGCCAGTGCTAGAAAGGGAACACTGCCAGGACTGCTACCGGAATGCGAACATAGAGGTGCTACTGGGACTTGGTCACAAGGTGGGTGTTTGCTCCTGCAGCCAGGGCAGGGACATGAGCTAGGCTTGAGCTATGGCCACCAGGGCCAGAGGGTGAGCCCCACCAAAAATGGGGTACAGGAAGGACACACATTTCCCACCCACCAGCTTATGCTGTGGGCAATGATGATGGCACAACCTGTTCCAGTGGTAAAGTCTCTCCATAGTTGCTACTGCCCCTCACCTGAGCACTCCACCTGGAACCCAAGGATCACCCCACTCTGTCCACCATGGCTAGTGCTGGTTCTCACCATTGGGTAACCTGAACACTAGCCAACCTAGCCCAGCTTCACCCCCTAGCTCTAAGAAACAGCACATAGCCCAGGTTCCCAGGGATTGCTCAACACAATCCACCACCTTAGGCAACTGAGCATGCAACCAAACCATAACAAACAATAAGAGAAAAATAAAGAAACAACAAATATATAAAACAAATGTATGATATGACAGAAACAAAGCCTTACATATTAATAATAACCTTAAATGTAAATGGATTAAATTCTCTACTAGAAAGATATAGGATGGCTGAATGGATTTTTAAAAAATGATCCAACTATATACTGTTTACAAGAAACTCCCCTTATGAGTAAAGTCACATAAACTGAAAGGAAAGAAATGAAAAAAGATATTCTACACAATCAAAAGCAAAAAGTGGGCAGGAGTCACTATACTATATCAGATAAAACAGACTTTAGGTCAAGAAAAGTAGGAAAAGAAAAAAAAGGTCATTATATAATAATTTTAAAAATCTATCCAGCAAGAGGATACACAATTTTAAATATATATGCATCCAACACTGCAATACCCAGATTCATAAAGCAAATATTCTTAGATCTAAAGAGAGAGATAGATTGCAATACAATAATGGTGGGGAACTTCATCTGGGCCCAGTGTTTCACGCCAACAACCCCAGCCACTTGGAAGGCTAAAAGTGTTCATCAGTAGTTGAATGGATAAAGAAAATGTGGTAAAGGAATGAAATCACATGATTGCAGCAACATGGATGGAACCAGAGGTCATTAGCTTAAGTGAAAGAAGCCAGACAGAAAAAGACAAATATCGCATGTCTCACTCGTGTGGGAGTTAAAATATTTGATCACATGGAAGTAGAAAGGAGAAATATACATAATAGAAACTAGAAAGAGAGTATGGGAGAAGAGGGAAGATGAAGACAAGCAGACTAAAAGGTATAAACATTAAGTAAGATTTAATAAATAAATTCAATATTTGATAGCAGAAAACATATTGTACTTGGCCTCGTGCGGTGGCTCACGCCTGTAATTCCAGCACTTTGGGAGGCTGAGGTGGGCAGATCACGAGGTCAGGAGATAGAGACCATCCTGGCTAACATGGTGAAACCCCGTCTCTACTAAAAACACAAAAAAGTTAGCCAGGCATGGTGGCAGGTGCCTATAGTCCCAGCTACTCAGGAGGCTGAGGCAGGAGAATGGCATGAACTCGGGAGGCGGAGCTTGCAGTGAGCTGAGATCGCTCCACTGCACTCCAGCCTGGGTGACAGAGCGAGACTTTGCTTCAAAATTTAAAAAAAAAATGTATATTACTCATATGATGGACACTAAATACCCTGACATGATCACCACACATTATATACATGTAGTAAAATTACTCACGAACACTAGAAGTTTGTACAAATAAAAAAAATTTTATTCAAGAAAAATTACTCTCATCCTGCAAAAGAGAAGTTTCAGGAATGTAAACATGCAAGGAAGCTACTAGCAGCAATAGTACAGAGATTACGTAAGTAAATACTCTCAGAAGTGCTCAAGAGAATGAAAGCAGCATCTATAGCATCCACATCCATGGTGCCATGAAGACCAGGCTTCCACTTCGTTCTGAGTAGATAATAGTTGTGGCTTTTTGCCTCTGACCTTTCACACCTCAACCAAATCTGTAACGCAAGGGGGAAAAAAATCCTGCAGAATCAGATTCCTTCAATTCACCCTCGGCATGCATTGAACCCTTTTAACCAAGTAGAGAGTTTTATCAGTACTCTCAGGTGGGACTGTAACACAAAGGAACTAGATAAAATAATTGTTCTTCACAAAATACAGTGGAAAGACATTAAGCAGAAGGAAAGGAAAAGTTTGGAAAGGAAGGGAAAGGAAGAGAAAGGAAGGGAAAAAGAAAGACAAGGAAAGGAAAGGAGAGGAGAGAAGAGGAGGGAGGGAGGGAGGAAGGAAGGAGAATCATCACTTGAAATAGGAGAGCCCATTTTCACTTTGAAAGTCTACAAAGTATACACAATAGTATAGCATTCAGCCATAAACAAGAGTGAAATCATGTATTCTGCAACAACATGGATGGAATTGAAGGCCATTATCTTCAGTGAAACAACTCAGATGCAGAAAGACAAGTTCCACAAACTCTCACTTATAAGTGGGAGCTAAATAATGTATACACGTGGACATAGAGTGCGGAATGCTAGCCAATGGAGACCTGGAGAGGTGAGGGGATGAGAGGTAGGTTGATGATGAAAAACTACTTAATAGGTACAATGTATGTTATTCTGTTGATAGATATACTAAAAACCCTGACTTCACCACCATGCAATCTATCCATGTAACAAAATTACATATATAACTTGTAAATTTATATAAAAATAGATTCTTTTTTCTTTTTTTAAAAAAGAAAGCTTAAAAGGGCTACCATAGATGAAACACAAAAACATCTAAAAGAACTTGTTCCCACAGGGTGAAGTTCTGTTAAATTTCTTATGCTTCCTCCTACCTCTTTATCTCATCTTTATTCACTTATTTGGATTAGAATTAAGATATATTGGCTGGGCATGGTGGCTCACGCCTGTAATCCCAGCACATTGGGAGGTTGAGGAGGGTGGATCACGAGGTCAGGAGTTTAAGACCAGCCTGGCCAGCATGGTGAAACTCCGTCTCTACTAAAAATACAAAAAATTAGCTGGGCATGGTGGCGCATGCCTGTAGCCCCAGCTATTTGGGAGGCTGAGGCAGGAGAATTGCTTGAACCCAGCAGGCGGAGGTTGCAGTGAGTCGAGATCACGCCATTGCACTCCAGCCTGGGAGACAGAGTGAGAAAGAAGAAAAAAATAAAATTAATGGTTTATTTCATTATCTCCCCCACCTTTATGCTACATACAATTTTACATGTTATACTCTTATATTATTTCATATGTTCCTGAGGCACCAGTTTTTTCAATCTATTTTCTATTATTCTGATTGGATTATTATTAACCAGTCTTCCAGGAAGTCTTACTTTCTACTGTCATCTACATTCTGCTGTTAAGTTCATTCAGTGATTTTTAATTTCAGATACTTTATACATTTCAGTTCTAGAATGTCTAAATGTTTCTTCTACATTGCTGCTATTTTCTGCTGAATTTTTAAAAATATTTTCATTCGTTGCGAATATATTTTTCTTTGTGTCCTCAAGGATAGTTAAATAAGTTGCTTTAAATCTTTATTCACTATTTCGAACATCTCACTTATCTCAGTGTTTGTCTTTTCTCTTAAGAATGGATTTTTCTGGTTCTTTGAATGGCAAATAAGTTGAGATTTTTATCTCAGACATTGTGAATATTGTTTGAGAGACTGGGTTCTTTTACATTCTTCTGAAAATTGTACATTTGCTGTTTTAGCAAGCATTGATTTGGTTGGATTCAAACTGCAAACACAGACTCTTGGGAAGCACCTTCAAGTTCAGTTCAGTTCTTTAACCTGTAGCTGGAGTCTATCACACATGTTGACGGTTTGGCAGCTAGACAAAGATTTGGGCAGAGTTTGTAACAGAACTTGGGTGCTTTCTCTGTCCCTAGCTCTCCAGAATTTCCCTTTCACTTGCCCTAACTCTGCTATTTGGTTCTTCAGACCAGAAAAACTGAGAATTTCCTTTCAGAATTATAGTGACATCTTGGTATCAACTTTGACCGACCCTCAGATAGAATGTTGTTAAAAAAAAAAAAAAAAAAACTGGTAACTCATCTTTTTAAGTGTCAGCTCTTCTCCAGAATCAACCTGCTTTTGTTCTCTCCCCAGTGAGTTTAGGTCATTGGTGTTTTATCTGGTCCAGAATTTGCGGTTTTTATTAGCAGGAGGGTGAGATTTAGTGGGAGCTACTCAGTCATACAGGAAGGGAAAATTCAACATTCCCGATTATGATTTATAATCACTTACTGAGCCTTTGCTCTGCACAGGAACTGTGCTTTTTATACATTATCTCATTTAGTCCTACAGGAGTCCCAGTGCGAAGTAACTGTTATTATTTACATTTTACAGATAAGGAAATAGAAGTGAAGAAAGGCCCAGGTTACATTCCAATAACAAATTCAAACCTAGTGTTTTAAAGTCCAAAGTCCATACTCTTAACCTACTGCTTTAAGAAATAAAATTAGCTCTGACTTCCAAAAGATGCCCTAAGGCACCAAAAACTGCCCTAGGCAGGCTTCTTAATCAGAAGCCAACTTTAAACTAGTTGATTGTATGTAGGCTTAGAAATTCATTTCCTTATTCACTTAAAGTAGTGTTTCCCTAACTTGCCTTATAATACAGATCACCTGAGGGGAATCTCTGGCTACAGATAACAGACGTTCTGAATCAGTCCCCAGGGGCAGGGGCTGAAAATCTGAATATTTAACAGGTTCTCCAGCTGACTCTAATGTTTCTCCAGTTTGAAAATACTTACTTAAAAAAAAAAAAAAAAAAAAAGAGCACCTGGCACCCACACACTATTTGCAACTCTGTGTTTCCTGGGATAAATAATGATAGTAATAAGAAATGCTAATTATCACCTAGAGCTTACCTCAGGCCAGGCAGGCACTTTTCTAAGTATTTTGTATGTATTATCTCCTTTAATCCAACAAACCTACAAGTAGTTACTGTTTTTATAAGGAGACTAAGGTACCAGCTGCCTACAATCATACCAGTAAGTAGTGAACCACAGTTTAATTTTGCTATTTGATTCCATGACCACTCTTTTTATCACAACACTATTCTATCTACACTTGTCCAATCTGCCACAACCACACCTGAAGAGAAGTTTGGGTAAACATATGGCCATGATGTAAAACTTCCAAAAGGCCCAAGAATAAAATTAACTTAGCCTGGAAAGAGCATCTCTTCACTGCCAGAACCCACTGAAGCTTTGGATTATGCTCTGGGCAGTTCAAAAGATCCTGCTACTTTGATTACTTTCAGTGGGAAGATTGGAGAAGCATGGGAAAGAGCTCTGGAGAGCTCAGCCAACATATTCACAACATGCACCTAATTATTTTCATATCTCTTCCATAGCCGTCCACGTGCTAGCCTCCCATGTATTAAACATGATGAGTTTATAGTCTAAGAAAGGAGGAAGACAATCAACAATATTGCAAACTATTCCAGACTGACCTATTGACTGTATGCACAACTCTTAAGGTCTTTTATCGTGTCTGCCAAAGAAGTTTGAAGTGGAGAGGATCAGCTGGTTCCTTACAATAGGTTAGACTAAAAGCAATCTGAGTTGCTAATTAGATGTTTATCAATTAAAATTTTATTAGCAAAGACAATATTAAATAAACTATTTATATGACTTCCGTAGACTGGAGAAGGCTTCTGTTGTCTTTCTTTTCAGATGATCTGACCACCAATTTTGTATGAAAGGCTCATTCTAGAACAATGCAAGATTCCAGAGGCAGAATTCTGCCACCTTTATCTGAAAGAATCTAGAGTTCTAGAAACCAGGCCTTTTAAGTGCAGTCCCTAAAGATGCATATAGTTACAGATCCTATTGAATTCTTATATCCTATTCATGTTATTTTAAAAACAATCAATGTATATTTAATATCTTTATTTCACAATTGACAGGTCATTTCTAATATTACTCACATTAAGCAACAGGCTGTTTTACACTAATAAAAGCCTATTTCTGACAGGTAGTGTGCTAATTAGAAAGCATCTGTTGTTGATGGAGATGCGGATAACAGGAAGACCTGTGATAGCTGCCTCTGGAGTGTGGTCCTTGCTGATAGAATGTTATCTGACACCCTGGGCTACACTTTCTTAATTGGTAGACTAACTGACCACTTCTTGACTGTGCTTTCTAGATAATGCTAAAGAACTTTGAAAGTAATTACAGATATTGTAACAACAACAGCTAAGAAAGTAGCAACCATGGTAAGTGCTATATGGGAAGCCCATGACAGGGTTTTTAATAGAGAGGAAACAGTTTTCTGTTTCCAGAGACCCAAGACTGGTTGTGGGAGTCAAGAGTCAGGAATCACCTTTCCTACTTTTCCTTTTCCTGCAGTCCTCCTGCCTCAGTTGTCTAGAAGTATAACTAGGGAAGAATGGAAAATATTTAGGGAGGCATTAGCCAGGAGTAGAGAATTAGAATTGTCTAGTGCATTTCGGCTGCTACAAAATACCTTAGTCTGGTTAATTTATAAATAGCAACATTTATTTCTTACAGTTGTAGAGGCTGGGAAGTCCAAGATATAGCCACCAGCAGATTCAGGGTCCAGTGAGGGCTTGCTCTCCGCTTCAAAGATGGTGCTTTGTTGCTGCCTTTCACTTCACCAATGGTCTTTTCTCTTAAGAGTGGGTTTTATTTTAATAAATAAATGGTGAAGTGAAAGGCAACTCCAACCTCTTTTATAAGGGCATTAATACCATATATCTAACTCTTCAGGACTTAACATCCTCCTGATGGCCCACCCCCCACCCCGCACCCCTACTCTTCATACTATCACATTGGGGATTAAGTTTCAACATGAATTTTGCAGGACACCAACATTTCATAGCAGAAATCATGATAGTTAGTTAGAGGGGACAGATAGCATCAGTGCCAGAGAGTAACATGAAAGCGTCCTATGAACACTCAACTCGTAACTTCCCCAATCACCAGCAGGGCTGGTACAGTAGCCTCAGCAGTCCTTAGACACATGGATTTGTTCTTCACAGAATACACACCATTCTGAGTCCATTTCCCACCAACCAACTCTAAACTGTTGAAACTACTGTCTCCACCATTTCTCCTTAACAACCTCCTTTCTACTCAGCCTGATCTAACACTTTTCTAGAGACTGTTAGATCTCTGGAAAGGCAAAAACTGGTCATTTTTATTTTTCAACACACCCTTTCCTCTGCTTCCTAGTTCCAAAATGATGTCAACTAGTGATTCTGTTCATTTTTACGTTTCTGCTATATTTTTCTTTTTTTCAGATGGGGTCTCACTTGTTGCCCAGGCTGGAGTACAGTGGCACAATCTTGGCCTCACTGCAACCTCGATCCCCCGGACCCAAGTGATCTCCCACCTCAGTCTCCTGAGTAACTGGGACTACAGGCACACTGCACCACACCTGGCTGGTTTTTGTTGTTTTTTCTTTAGTAGACATGAGGTCTCACCATGTTGCCAGGCTGGTCTCAAATTCCTGAGCTGAAGCAATCCTCCCGCCTCAGCCTTCCTACGTGTCAGGATTACAAGCATGAGCCACTGCACTCAGCCTATATTTTTCTTTTTATAATTAAAAAAAGCTCTGCTTTATTCTACTTGCCTATTATAAAAAGAACTCAAGTGACATGTAAAAAAAATAAGTAAAAATCACCTTAACTCCTACAATCCAAAGAGTGCCACTGTTAGCAAACTAACTTTTATATGTCTTATTAATACAAATACATGTAAATTTGTATAATTTTACATAAATGGGCCCATCTTATCCATGTTACTTTATCATGGTTCTTTAACACATTTTTAAATTTTAACACAATTAAAAAAATGTTTTTAACATATTTAACAACTTTTAAATCGTGGCTTACTTCCACAGTCACGCATTCTAGTAGAATCATAAACATCTGTACACACACGGGGGACTTGTCATTGTTTTGAATGAAAACTTGCATATATTCTTCACTTTATCTTGCTTTTATCACTTAGTAATAAACATTGTAAATTTCTCCAAGCCAATGGTTCACATTTCATTCATTTTTTAATGTCAGCATAATGTTCCATAATACAGATAGCTGGAGTTTATTCATTCTCTGCATAATGGGGATTCATATTTTTTTCTATTTTTTTTTTTTTTTGTCCCTACAAACCAGGTATGAGTACTTATCTTCTTACATATATTCTCAATATGCCAGGCACTTTTATCCCTTTGACTATTTCTAGGAGTAGGATTGCTATGTTGAAGATTGTGTATATTTTTTATTCTAATGAATTTTGCCAAATCATGTGCCACAAAACCTTTCAGAATTCACACATCTGTTTGCCAAGTGGAAGAGTGCCCTTTTCCTCAGATTTTTACCAGTGGGAGGTGTGATCACTCTTTAATTTTTTGTCATTCTAATGGGAGAAATCCTCTCTCTCATTGCTAGTTCAATGAGTCTTTTCATGACCACTAGTAAAGTTTAATCCTTTTATATGTTTATTTTCCACTTGGATTTCCTTTTCTGTAAAACGCCTATTTATATCTTTCGTCTATTTAACAAGATCTTTTTATTCTGCTTTGTAGGCGGTTATTGCATATTGTAAGTTTAGTCTATCATATATGTGTTGCACTTATTGTTCCTAATAAATCATTTGTGTCTTGATTTTGCATTTGCTATCAGCAATTGTTTAAATGTTTGATTTGTATATAGTCAAGCATGCCTATCTTTTTCTTTGTGGCTTCTGGGTTTCTTCTTTTGCTTTAAGAATGTTCACTATTACAAATGAAACTGCAACGAACATTTTAGACTACACCTCCAATTGTTTCCTTGGACTGAATTCCTAAAAGTTAAACTAGCAAATTAATGAGTTAGAACATTTTTAAGATTCTAAATGATGTTGCCAAATTTTTCTTAAGATAGACTGTGGTTGTGGCCTTTTAAATCCACCTAGCAGAGTGTATTAGTCCAATTTCACACTGCTATAAAGATACTACCCGAGACCGGGTAATTTATAAAGGAGAGAGGTTTAATTGACTCACAGTTCCACATGGCTGGGGAGGTCTCAGGAAAGTTACAATCATAGCCGAAGGTGAAGTGGAAGGGAAAGCAAGGCACCTTCTTCACGTGGTGGCAGGAGAGAGAAGAGTACATGCAGGAACTTGCCAAACACTTATAAAACCATCAGATCTCCTGAGAATTCACTATCACGAGAACAACACGGGGGAACCGCCCCCATAACTCAGCTGCTTCCCACCAGGTTACTTCCTAAACACCTGGGGATTACAGTTCAAGATGAGACTTGGGTGGAGACACAAAGCCTAACCATATCACAGAGTATAAGAGGGCCTATTGTACAGCACCCTCCCCAGTTTTCAGTATTCTTATACTTATCTCTTCACTGACTCTACTTGATAAGACTATCTCTAATCATAATCATCCCTCTATGTGCTCACATCACTTGCTAGATCCCGAAAGTCTTGACATCAGACTGGTGGTTCACATTTTTTCTAAGGTAGCACTCTTTGTGGAATATCTTCAATAACTCTTGGAGGAAAAGGAATTTCGTTTTCCTTCGGGGCAGGTTTTACTACTATTGATTACAAACTATACCTCACTATAGCCGCTAACTTTATCTTCCAAGACAGACAGCTTTTATTCCTTATAGTTTAGAATACAGATGGATATGAACTACATTGATAACGGTGTCTTCTTCACAAAAGATAGACAACAGTAAGCTGGAAGAAGCTTAAAGTCTTCATTTCTTCTGGAACCCTGCTTTCCAAGGACATCTGAAAGCACAGTGTCCACAAGAGTTTACCTATCCCAATGATTCTCAAACCTCACATCTACCAGAATCACCTGAGGGCTTGTTAAAAGACCTAGTGCTGAGCTCCAATCCCAGAGTATCTTATTCAGCAGGTCTGGGGCAAGGTTCAAGGATTTGCATTTCTAACAAGTTTCCAGGCGATATTAATGATGCTGGTTCATTGGCAACACTTGAGACCCTCTCATCTGCCCAAAGCCCACCTACTTTGATAATAGAGACAAGTATTAAATAGGCCTCACGATGAAGTTCTATTACTTCTCTGTAAAGTATCCCTCTTGTATTAGTTGTGTCCTCTGTGACAGCAAAGAACATCTGATCAGTACCTTCTTCATTATAACCTCTCATATCCTTGAAGACAAATGATGTTCTCCTTATTCTCCTCTTCACCTATCTGAAGTCCTGATTCCCTTAGCCTTTCCTGATGATAACATATCCAACCTGCTCATCATTTTTTTTGAGATGGAGTCTCTCCGTCGCCCAGGTTACAATGGCGCAATCTCGGCTCACTGCAACCTCTGCCTCCCAGGTTCAAGCAATTTTCCTGCCTCAGCCTCCCAAGTAGCTGGGACTACAGGCGCCCGCCACGCCTGGCTAATTTTTTGTATTTTTTTTTTTTTTTTTTTTTCTTTTGAGACAGAGTCTCGCTCTGTCGCCCAGGCTGGAGTGCGCTGGTGCGATCTCGGCTCACTGCAAGCTCCGCCTCCCGGGTTCACTCCATTCTCCTGCCTCAGCCTCCCGAGTATCTGGAACTACAGGCACGTCCGCCGCCACGCCCGGCTAATTTTTTGTATTTTTAGTAGAGACGGGGTTTCACCGTGTTAGCCAGGATGGTCTCGATCTCCTGACCCCATGATCCGCCTGCCTCGGCCTCCCAAAGTGCTGGGATTACAGGCGTGAGCAACAGCGCCCCGCCCGTGCTCATTTTTATTGCTCTTAGGTAAAGTCCATTTTGAGTTTCTACCCCACCCCATCCCCATCTCCGTTATTTTGAACAGATATGAGGGAAAAAGAATATGCTCAGATAAATCTTGCATGCATAACTTTCTGAGCTACCCAGTGTCTCTGGCTGAGATATTTTAAGTAGTTTCATGCAAGTTGGTGCTCTGTTTTTTTTTTTTTAAGTTGTGTATTTCAAGATTATAGTGTTCTTATGTCAAAGATTATAATGTTACACAAAGGGTGGAAAATATTGACCACTTTCTTCATATTTATTAAAACATAACAGCTGCATCTTTAGGTACAAAAATAGCTATTCATAGACTTATTCCACAAATATTTATTAAACATTTAGAATGTACCAGGTACTGTGAATACCATATCTAGTGGATCTGGCATTGACTTTAGGTCAAGTCAACTTACCTAGGTGCCTCTTAACAGTCTGAGAATATCAGGAATGTTTCCATAACTCCACCTACAGTATGGGTGAAGAAATACAGTTTAACAACCCAAACATGATTTCGGCCTCTTCCAAATCCACCGTGTTCACCTAGAAAAGGACCTAGATTAGAGTCAACTTTACATTCTGCAAAGAAGCAATAATATTCTCTATAATTCAAATTGGCACATTAAAGATAATCATTTCTGTTTGTCTTTGGGGGTTTTCTAAAGCAGGCATATTCTGTTTAATGCTGTCATAAGTAGCACTGATTAGTCCAAAAAGTTTGTGTCTGAAGCATTTCCTCCCCACCAGAAAAAGTTACTTGATGATTTTCCCCATGCCCAGAGTACACCATTATGTACTCTGAGAGACAAAAATATGCATGGTAGACTGCACTGTGCATTCTTGGTGCTACGTTAACAGTTGTTCCTGACGGTGACCAGTCAGGTAGCACTCAGGTTATTCTGTGTTGTCGTGCTCTGCCTGTGTATTGTTTAATCCTTTTTACTAGTTATTCTGAGATGAATTGGGCTTTAACTTCTGATGTCCAACAAAGTGTGTGCAAATAACAGTACTGGGCCTGTCTCAAATAAACGACAACAATAAAACCATCCCAAAAGATGGGAAAATGCAAATTTTATGGTAACTCTAGTCTCGTTCAAGGAAACAACAATGGAAAAGAGAGTACCAATCTTCAGGTAATTAGGGATTGGTGGAAGGTCTTTGGCTTAACAATAGGAATCAGACATCACAAGCTAAGGTCAGTTAGCGGCTTCAGAAGATTTGAAGGAAAAGAGGATTGATTTCCAAGTAGCCACTGTACCTCTCCAGCCCTGGGGGTCCATCTTCATTCCTCCAAGCCCACATGGGTGCCACAACCCTGGCTACACAGAGCCGGGGTGCAAGATCAGCTAATTACCTTAGAGGCTGTGCTAATACTGTCCATTCTGGTATCAGTTCCGTTCCTTTCAGGAACACATGGGATACACTCCATGAGGAAGTGAGGCAGGAAGTGAACTTAGTGGCATGTGGTTGAACTTCATACCCTCCAAGCTACTTTGGAAACTTGTTGCAAAAATTCCAAATCAGGTACCAGTGCATTTAATTCAACAGTATGTTAAAATAATAATCCACTATCATCAAGCATAATTTGTTACAGAAAATTTGCTAAGGTACATAAAAAGGTTAAGGTACATAAAAACATAAAAAGTCAATTAAGTAGGAAATATTATAGGATAGTCTCAGTATATGCTGAAAAGGAATTTGATAAAAATTTATTTCCATTCTTAATTTTAAGGTCTCTAACAATTAGGAATAGAAGACTGTTTTTCTATAATGATGAATGTCTATCTCAACCCAAAAGGTCATATCATATTTGTATTAGGCTGTTCTTGCATTGCTTTAAAGAAACACCTGAGACTGTAATTTATAAAGAAATTTGTAAAGAAAAGAGGTTTAATTGACTCACAGTTCTGCAGGCTTTACAGGAAGCATGGTGCTGGCATCAGCTTGGCTTCTAGGGAGGCCTTAGGAAGCTTACGATCATGGCAGAGGGTGACAGGGGAGCATGCCTGTCACATGGCAAAAAAGGGAGCAATGGGGGGAAGGGGGCCACACATTTTAAACAACCAGATCTCGTGTGAACTCAGAGCAAAAGCTCACTCATCACCAAGGAGATGGTCCCAAGCTACTCATGAGGGATCTGTCCCCGTGATTCAAACGTCCCACCAGGCCCCATCTCCAATCCTGGGGTTTACAATTCAACGTGAGATCTGAGTGGGAATAAATGTACAAACTATATCAACATTTAGTGGTAAAATACTATAAGCATTTCTATTGAGCTCTGAATGAAAAGGATGCCTACTACAATAATTATGCAAAGTCCATTTCTTCTTTAAAAATATATATTAAGATGACATTGGCAAGACAGTTGACCAGAGGCACCTGGCACTCATCCCCACTACAAGAAAGGATCAAGATAACACATAAGCAGCTGAGATTTGGCTAGAGTATTGAAGGGAAAGCACTGGAGTTCAGCAGGGAAATAGAGAGGAATCTGTGCTAATTGCAAGCCCATTGCAAGAACCTGGCCCCTGTAGCCCTAGCTCTCATGCCTGGGTTGACCTGGAGTCAGAAGGGACATCCGTTTGTGGGGAAAGTAAGCAGAAGTACCCTATCAGTCCCCATTGCCACCACAAACCCTGTAGTCTTTACTACAGGAGAATCCAACAATCCTCACAAGCTCTGAGCCCAGTTTGGAGAATTTCCAAGAATTCGAGCAGCTGTATTGTTCCACATTAGGAGTACAAGGTGTGTACTCTCTATCCCCTACCAAACCCCTGTGAGCCAAGCTGCCACAGCATGGCCCCATCTAGTGACCAGAGCCACTTCTGGAGTGCACCCTGCTCCAGGGGCCAGTAGCTACTGTACATCTCCAGCACTGGGGTTCCATCTTCATTATACCAAGCTCACATGAGTGACTGAACTCCACAACCCCAGCTGTGTGAAGCCTGGGCCCAGGATCAGCTGTGTCTTTGGTCCTGCACAACCAGGATACCAACTCCCACTGCCTGCACTTCCAGTCTCAGAAACAGTCTGGCAGTCCTACCCAGAACAAATCCACCCTTGGGCTGGCCAAACTGCTGCACACCCTCCCTTAAGAGAGAGGTCCACAACCACCAAGCAGTTGACACCCTCCCAGGCCAGCATAGCGGATATGCTTCGACACCTAGGTCTGAGAAACAGACCTGGGGCACTCTCCTCTTGCAGACATACCTCTGACCTGACCAATGGCTTATGCCTGCCTTCCATGCCTGAGAAATAGCCCCACGTCTTCCACTGCCATGAACATGTCCCTAGCTTACCCAACAGCCCTGTGCCTACACTCGGGGTCTGAGAAACAGTCTTGTGGGCCACCTTTGGCAAACACACCCCTAGGCTGCCCATGCAGGCTTGTGGATCTGAGAAACAGCCCAGCACACCCACTCCTAGTGGAAACACCCCTAGCCCTGAAGGAGACACACACGCATACTCTGGGTCTGAGAAAAAAACTCAGGAGCCATCCCCAGTGAAAACACCCCCCAGGCCAGCCAAGCAGCTGCACACTGGCACCTAAGTGCCGAGAAAAAGACATAATGGGCCCAACCCCAACAGACACACCTTTAGGTTGGGTGAGCAGATGAACAGCAGTACCCAAGGCCAGAGAAACAGCCAGGCAGTCCCACCCCAGGCAGTCATGCCTCCAAGCTGGCTGAGGAGTTGCATGCCTGAGCCTCTGGCCAGAGTAATAGCCCTGTGACCCCAACCTAAGCAAGCCAGACTTCAAGTTGGCTGACCCATGATGTGTGCACAAATGTCTTTGACTGGAGAAACACTTTAGGAAACCAACCCCCAGCAAAGCTATGCCTCCACTGCCATAATACACCGCCTATGCCACTGAGACACTCACAAATATTACTAGCATGGATTATAGCTGAAGAAATTGCACAAAGACTATACTACTGCATCTACCTATAATGAAACTACCCTGCCCAACTGACATGCCAAAATCCACCCATAAAAATAAGTGTTTCCCTAGAAAACCTATCCCATAAAATTATTTATTTTTATTTATTTATTTATTTTTTGAGAGAATGTCACTCTGTCACCCAGGCTGGAGTGCAATGAAAAAATCTCAGCTCACTGCAGCCTCCACCTCCCAGGTTTAGGTGATTCTTCTGCCTCAGCCTCTCAAGTAACTGGGATTACAGGTGTGTACCACCATACCTGGCTAATTTTGTATTTTTAGTAGAGATGGGGTTTCATCATATTGCCCAGGCTAGTCTTGAACTCCTGACCTCAAGTGATCCATCTGTCTCGGCCTCCCAAAGTGCTGAGATTACAGGCATGAGCCACCACACCTGGTCCTACCCCAGAAAATTGGAAGAGGTGACTCCTCTATCAGATGCATAGAAATCAACATATTAACACATCAAACATAAAAAATCAAGAAAACATGACCCCTCTCCAAAGGAACACAATAATTCTTTAGTAATAGACCTCAATCATAAGGAAATATATAAAATGTCAGGAAAAGAATTTAAAATAATGATCTTAAGGAGACTCAGGGAATAAGCGAATACAGACAGATATTTAATGACATCAGAAAAAAATAACTTATTGAGTGAGACATTCAACAGAGATAGATATCATTAAAAAAGAATGAATCAGACATTTTAGAACTGAGAATTCTTGAAGGAAATAAAAAACACAATCAAGAGCTTCAACAACAGACTAGAACAAGCAGAACAAAGACTTTCTGAACTCAAAGGCATCCTTTGAAATAACAGGCAGACAAAGAAGAAGAAGAGGAAGAAGAAGAATCATTTTAAAAATTTTAAAAATAAAGCCTACAGGATTTATGGGACACCATTAAGTGAACAAATATTTGAATTATGGGTGTTCCAGAAGAAGAAGAAAAGAAAAACATGTATAAAATATATTTAATTTAAAAATAGCTGAAAACTTCCCAAGTCTTGGGAGAGAGATGGACATCTAGATTCAGGAAGCTCAAATGTCCCCACATAGATTTAACTCATAAAGGTCCTCTCCAAGACACACTTTAGTCAAATTGTCAAAAGTCAAAGACAAAGAATTCTAAAAACAACAAAAGAAAGGCATCAAGTCACATATATGGGACTCTCCACCAGACCAACACCAGATTTTTCAGAAGAAACCTTACAGACCAGGAGAGAATAGAATGACACATTCAAGGCACTGAAAGAAAAATACTGCCAGCCAGGAATATCATACTCAGAAAAGGTATTCTTCAGAGACGAAGAGAAGCAAAGTCTTTCAGAGAAGCATAAACTAAGCATTAGACTGGTGTTACAAAAATGCTCAAGGGATATCTTACATCTGGAGGTGAAAAGACAATAACCACCATCATGAAAACACGCAAAGTTATAAAAATCAATGGCAGAGCTGATACCTAAAGCAGAAAGAGAAAGGAATCAAACATTTTAACTACAGAAAAATACCCAACAGCCAAAACAAACATTAAGAAAGTAGATAAGGAACAAAGGGTATGCAAAACAACCAGAATACAATCAATAAAATAAAATAGAACTAAATCAAAACGAGTAAGCTCCTACCTATCAATAATTACCTTGGATATACATGGACTAAATTCTCCAATTAAAAGATAAAGACTGGCTGAATAAAAATAAAATAAAATAAAATTAAAAACCTAACTATATACTGCCTAAGGAAACTCACCTCACCTGTAAAGACAGACATACACTGAAAGTGAAAGGATGGAAAAAAAAATTCCACAAAAACAGGAACCGAAAGCAAGCAGGAGTAGCTATACTTAGATAAAACAGATTTCAGGTCAAAGCTGTTAAAAGAGACAAAGAAGGACATTATGTAATAGTAAAGAGATCAATTCATCAAGAAGATATAACAACTGTAAATTCATGCATCTAACACTGGAACACACAGATATATAAAGCAAATGTTAGATCTGAAGGGAGAGATAGGCCCCCAATGTAATAATAGTTGAGGACTTCAACACCCTACTGTCAGCATTAGACAGAGATCATGTGGACAGAAAATGAACAAAGAAACATAAGTTTTAAACTGCACCGTAGAACAAATGGACCTAACAGACATTTATAGAATATTTCATCCAACAGTTGCAGAACGTTTTATAAGCACCTGGAACATTCTCCAGGATTGGCCATAGGTTAGTACACAAAACAAGTCCCAACAAATTTTAAAATCAAAATCATATCAGGTATCTTACCTGACCACAATGAAATAAAACTAGAAATAAATAATAGAGAAACTTTGGAAATTATACCAACAAAAAAATTAAATGACATGCTCCTGAATAACCAGTGGGTAAAGGAAGAAATTAAGGAGAAAATTGCAAAATTCCTTGAAGCAAATAAAAATTGAAACACAACATACCAAATGCTTTGGAAAAGAGAAGAAGCATTTTTTGTTTGTTTTTTGAAACACAGTTTCGCTCTTGCCACCCAGGCTGGAGTGCAGTGGCGCCATCTCCCCTCACTGCAAACTCTGCCTCCTGGGTTCAAGCCATTCTCCTACCTCAACCTCCTGAGTAGCTGGGATTACAGGCACGTGCCACCATGCCCAGCTAATTTGTGTATTTTTAGTAGAGACAGGATTTCACCATGTTAGCCAGGATGGTCTCAATCTCTTGGCTTTGTGATCCACACGCCTCAGCCTCCCGATGGGCTGGGATTACAGGCGTGAGCCACCGCGCCTGGCTGAAAAAGCAGTTTTAAGAAGCAAGTTTACAGAAATTAATTCCTATAATAAAAAAGTAAAAGATTTCAAATAAACAAACTAATGATCGATCTCAAGGAACTAAAAAAGCAGAAACAAACCAAACCCCAAATTAGGAAAAGCAAAGGAATAATGAAAATTAAAGCAAAAATAAATGAATTTGAGACTCCTCCAAAATAAAAAAGATCAAGTAAATAAAAAGTTAGTTTTTCAAAAAATAAACAAAATTGGCAAACCACTCAGTGGACTGTGAAAAAAAGAAAGAAGACCCAAATAAATAAAATCAGAAGTCAAAAAGGAGACATCACAATGGATACTACATAAATACAAAGGATCATTAGAAATTATTGTGAACAACCATATGCCAATAAATAAAAAGCCTAGAGGAAATGGAAACATCCCTGGAAATATATAAACTACCAAGATGGATTCAAGAAGAAATGGAAAGCCTGAACAGACCAATAACAAGTAACAAGATTGAATCAGTAATAAAAGTCTATCACCAAAAAAAAAAAAAAAAAAAAAGTCCAGGACCAGATGACTTTACTGTTTAATTCTACCAAACTTTTAAAGAATTAATATCAATTATTCTCAAAGTATTTCAAAAAGTGAAGAGGATTAAATTCTTCCTAACTTATTCTATGAGGTCAGTATCATCATGGTACCAACACCAGACAAAGACACAACAAAAAACTATAGAACAATATCCCAGGTCAATATAGACACAAAAATTCTCAGCAAAATACCAGCAAAAAACACATCAAAAATATTATTCACCATAATCAAATGGAATTTATTCCAGGGATGCAAAAATGATTCAACATACCCAAATCAATAAATGTGACACATCACATGAACAGAATCAAGGATAAAAGCCATATAATCATCTCAATCGATGCTGAAAGCATTTCATACAATGTAATCTTCCTTCATCATAAAATCTCTCAATAAGTTAGGTATAGAAGGAAAGTACAGCAACACAATAAAGGCACAACTAATGTCTGAGCAAATAGGGGAAGGCTAAAAGCTTTTTCTCTAAGAATTGGAACAAGCAAGACAAAGATGCCCACTATGACCACTCTTACTCAACATAGTACTAAAAGTCCTAACCAGACCAATTAGACAAGAGAAAGAAATAAGGAGCATCCATATTGGAAAAGAGGAAATCAAATCATCTCTGTTTGCTGGCAACATGATCATATATAGATAAACCTAAAGACTCTCCCAAAACTCTCAGAACTGCTAAATTAATTCAGTAAAGTTGCAGGATACAAAATCAACATACAAAAATCAGTAGCATTTCCACACATAATGAACTAGCTGAAAATAAACCAAGAGGGTAATCCTATTTTTTATGATCACTATAAAATAAAATACCTAGTGGCCGGGTACAGTGGTTCATCCCTATAATCCCAGCACTTTGGGAGGCCGAGGCAGGTGGATCATGAGGTCAGGAGATCGAGACCATCCTGGCTAACATGGTGAAACCCCATCTCTACTAAAAACACAAAAAATTAGCTGGGCGTGGTGGTGGGCACCTGTAGTCCCAGCTACTTGAGTGGCTGAGGCAGGAGAATGGCGTGAACCCGGGAGGTGGAGGTTGCAGTGAGCCGAGATCGCACCATTGCACTCCAGCCTGGGCAACAGAGCAAGGCTCCACCTCAAAAAAACAAAAACAGAAAAAAACAAAAAAAACCTAGGAACAAATTTAACCGAGGAGATGAAAGACTTCTATAAGGAAAACTACAAAACATGGATAACATGGATGAAATAAATTGAGAGGATACAAACAAATGAAAATACATCTGATGCTCATGGATCTGAAGAATTAAGATTGTCAAAATAACTGGCCAGACATGGTGGCTCACGCCTGTAATCCCAGAACTTTGGGAGGCTGAGGTGGGTGGATCACCTGAGGTCAGGAGTTCGAGACCAGTCTGACTAACATGGAGAAACCTCATCCCTACTAAAAACACAAAATTAGCCAGATGTGGTGGCGCATGCCTGTAATCCCAGCTACTGGGGAGACTGAGGCAGGAGAATCACTTGAACCCAGGAGGCAGAGGTTGTGGTGAGCCAAGATGGCGCCATTGCACTACAGCCTGGGCAAGAAGAGTGAAACTCTGTCTCAAAAAAAAAAACACCATACTACCTGTATTAGTCTGTTTTAACGCTGCTCATACAGACATACCCGAGACTGGAAAGAAAAGGAGGTTTAATTGAGATTTGGGTGAGGACACAGCCAAACTATATCACTACCCAAAGTAGTCTACATATTCAATGCACTTCCTATTAAAATATCAATGACATTCTTGACATAAATAGAAAAAATAACCCTAAATAATCCTAAAATTTGTATGGAACCATATAAAAACTCAAATAGTCAAAGTAATCATGAGCAAAAAAATCAAAGCTGGAGATATTACACTACCAGCCTTCAAAAGATAATATTAAGTGAGGTAATACAACAGCATGGTACTGGCACAAAAACAGACACACAAATCAGTGGAATGGAATAGAGAACTCAGAAATTAGCCCTCATAGATACAGTCAACTGATTTTTCACAAAGATGCCAATAACATACACTGGGGAAAGGATGGTCTCTTCAATAATGGTGCTGGAGAAACAAGATATTCATATGCAGAAGAATAAAACTACATTCCTGCCTCTCACCCTAAACAAAAATAAACTCAAATGGATTGAAAACCTAAATGTAAGACCCAAAACAACAAAACTACTAGATGAAAACATAGGGGAAAAGTTTCAGGACATTATTCTGGAAAAAGACTTCCTGAATATGACCTCAAAAGCACAGGCAACAAAAGCAAAAATAATCAAATGGTATTATATCAAACTTAAAAGCTTCTACAAAGTAAAGGATAAACAATTAACAGAGTGAATGGACAATCTGCAATGGGAGAAAAGATTTGCAAACTATCCAACAGGAGATTAATATCCAGAATATACAAGGAAATCAAACATTTCAACAGCAAAAAAAAAAAAAAAAAGTCTGATTGAAAATTGGGCAGATGGTCTGAACACACATTTCTTGAAACAAGCCATACAAATGGCCAATAAATACATGAAAATGTACTCAACATTACTAATTATCAGGAAAATGCAAATCAAAACCACAATGAGGTATTATCTGACTCAAGTTAGGATGGCTACTATCAAAAAGTCAAAAAAATCACAAGTGCTGGTGAAGATGTGGAGAAAAGAGAACACTTACACACTGTATCTGGGAATGTAAACTAGTACAACCACTGTGGGAAACAGTATGAAGCTTTCTCAACAAAAACTACAAACAGAACTACCATATTATCCAGCAATCTCACTACTAAGCATTTATTCAAAAGACAGGAAATTAGTGAGTAGACTGAAGAGACATCAGCACCTCTATGTTTTTGCCAGTATAATTCACATAGCCAAGATATGAAATCAACCCAAGTGTCCAACAACAGATGAATGGAAAAGGAAAATGTGGTATATGTACACAACAGGATACTATTCTGCAATAAAAATGAAAGACATCATGTGATTTGTACAACCTAGATGGAACTGGAGGACATTATGTTAAGTGATACTAGCTAGGAACAGAAAGTTAAACACTGCATGTTTTCACTTATATTTGGAAGCTGAAAAAAAGTTGAGCTCATAGAAGTAAAAAGTAGAATAGAGGCTGGACAGAGTAGGGGGGAATGCTAGAGGCTGGCAGAGTAGGGGGAAGTGGAGGATTGGGAGATGTTTGTTTAAAAAGACAAATTTACAACTAGATAGGATGAAGTTCTAGCCTTCTATAGCACTGCAAGATGACTGTAGTTAACAATAAATATGATATGTAGTTTCAAATAGCTGCAAGGATGATAACGAATGTACCCAACACAAATAAATGATGAGATGATGATATGCTAATTACCTTGATCTGATCTTTATATATTATACATTATACATTGTATGTATTGAAACATCACTATCATAAATATGTACAGCTATTATGTGAGACAAATATATATATATAAAGTTCACACACATTTTCATAGGCACTGGGAGTATAATAAACAAAGTTTATTGTTGTGAAAGTTCTGACTAAACAAAAATATATAAAAATATAACCATTAGAGGCCAGGAGCGGTGGCTCACGCCTGTAATCCCAGCACTTTGGGAGGCCGAGGCGGGTGGATCACGAGGTCAGGAGATCAAGACCATCCTGGTTAACACGGTGAAACTCCATCTCTACTAAAAATACAAAAAATTAGCCAGGTGCTGTAGCGGGCACCTGTAGTCCCAGCTACTGGGGAGGCTAAGGCAGGAGAATGGCGTGAACCCGGGAGGCGGAGCTTGCAGGGAGCCGAGATCGCGCCAATGCACTGCAGTCTGGGCGACACAGCGAGGCCCTGCCTCAAAAAGAAAAAAAAAAAAATATATATATATATATATATATGAAAGAGAAAGAAAATAATCACTACTTACAAATAATGTTATTGTTTATGTAAAAAAATCAGATAATAAACTGAAAATATTCTAGAATTAATGAGATTAAAAACATAAATGTTCCTGTCTTAGTCTTTTTAGGTTCAATAATAAACAGCCATAGGCTGGGTGACTAACCATAGGAATTTATTTCTCATAGTTTTGGAGGCTGGAAGTCTGAGGTCTGGAAGACCATGCCAGCACAGTCAAGTCATGGTGATGGTCAGTGTCTTTGTTCACAGATCGCAATCTTCTCAATGTGTCCTCACACGACAGAAAGGCCAGAGAGCTCTCTGGGGCCTCTAGCATAAGGGCACTAATTTTAAAAGGGTTTCCTTCTGGTGACCCAGTCATCTCCCAACAGCCCCATCTCCTAATACCATTGCCTTGGGGGTTCGACTTCAACATAGAAATTTTGAGGGGACTCAAACATTCAGTTTATAGCAGTCTCCAAATTAAAGTTGGGAGGAAGTATTATTCATGAAGGCAGTAAAATGATAAAATAGCCAGACACCTTACCAAGGAATATGCAATACCAAACTGAAATAAATTAGAAGATCCTAAAGAATATATAACAAAATGCAGTCATACTAACTAAAAAGTATACAATGTCAGTTCCTCCCAAAATAACATATAAAACTTGAATGCAATTTCAATTAAAATAGCAATGAAATGTTTTTAACTTTACAGAAATGATACTAAATTTAATCTGAAAAGTAATGAAAGAAACCAAGAAAATTTTGAAAAAGGTAAATAATAAAGGTCTTTCTTTACAAGATATTTGAAAATCTTCAGAGCCATAGTAATAATATTTTTTAAGTATCTGACGCTGGAAAATTGTTCAGGTGAGGGAGAAAGGACAAGATGAAAGAAGGTAAATAAGATGGCGCAGTTCCGGGTTCTTCATCAGCGACTTCCCCGCGCCCGGGAAAAACTCCCCCGCCTGGGAAAAACACTGGTTGGCTGCGCCTCCGCATTGTGATGTCAAAACAAAGAAATCGAAACTTACCCAGCCACGCCTATGAAGACGCCCTTACCACCCCACCCCCCCACCCCCCGTCCTGCCCACCTCAAGCCCCATCCATAAAAGGCCGCTCCCCGAAGACATTGGCATGAACTTCCTGGCCCCTCCTCATATGCGGACCTAGGAACCTCGCCTGAGAACTCCGGAGCGACTTCCTCGGCCTCCACCGCAGGAGACCGGTGAACCTTGCCCTTTCCTCCTTCACATTGGCTAGCTAATAAAGTTTTTTTACCTTGCCTACTTGCCTCATCTCTGGCGCCTGCTCCGGTGGTCGCATAAAACAAATCAAAAATGTCTCAGGTAGAACAACAGAATCACAAATTTAAAGAGTAAGGAATGAATTATTCAATAAATAGCTTAGGTAAAATTGGTAATTTGGAAATAATCCATTCAGAACCTAACTTTACAGATGGATTTTAAAAATTAAACACAAAAATAAAAACATGCTTCTCAAAATGTTAAATAAAGAATTATCCTAAGACCCAACGACTCTACTTCTAGGTATATACTCAAAATAATTAAAAGAAGGGATTCAAACCAATATTTTACACAAATGTTTACAGCAGCACTGTTCATAATAGCCAAAAGGTGGAAATATCCCTTTTCCACCCCATTTCCACAAAGGTGGAAACATCTGTCAATGGATGAATGGGTAAACAAAATGTGGTATGTCATACAATGGAATATTATTCACTTAAAAGATTGGAGTACTTGTGTCAGCTACAATGCGGATGAACCTCAAAAACATACTAAGTGAAAGAAATTATACCAAAAAGTCACATATCATGTGACTCCATTTATATAAAATATCCAGAATAACTAAATCCAAAAAGATAGAAAGCAGATTATTGGTTGCTGGGGTTTGAGGGGAATAGGAAATAGGGGATGAATGCTTTATGAATTTTTGTTCTCCCTTGGAGGTGATTAAATGTTTTGAAACTAAGTAAAGGTGATGGTTGCACAACATTGTGAATATACTAAATGCCACTTTAAAATGGTTAATTTATGTTATATGAATTTGACATCAGTAAAAATATAAATAAATACAATTACAAAAGAGAATACAGGTGTACATTTCCCTAAACTCTGTATTTGGAGGAGCTTTCAAAATATAAACTCATGAAAGTAATCAGAGGAAAGGATGCATACAGTTGATGAGTGAATGTATTTAAAATTTGGTGAGTCAAATTAAACAGAAAAACTGTGCTATATAGACATGATTCTCGAGAAATACAAGAGTTATCACGTTTCCTAGCCTGCCCTTTACCATTCATAACTCTTTCCTGCTTCCCTAACCACTCGGGAAAAATCAGCACCTCTTGTTAGGCTGATCTAGAATACTAGCTTAAAGAATATCAGCCATATTTATAAAATTGCTGTTTCACACCTTACCAACAGCATGAAATAAACCTCAGTACAGGGTTTATGAAGACACGATTTATGCCCACAAAGTGTTAGATTTTTAAAAGGAGCAGATCATAGTAAGATTTGTCCTAAATTTCAGTTTGGCTAAACTATAAACAGATTTTATTAGATATTTATTTAGATGCTCTGTACAGATTGCTTTGTTTAATTTTGAAATTAAGTTTCCAGGTTTGCAGTGGAGTTTTAAATACCTGAATTCTAGAAAGGCAGCAGCTTTGAACCTTTGTACTTCTCTTTAAAAAAACTAATTAGGAAATTAAATCCAAAAGGACTGAATCCTTAAAATGTTGGCTTTGTAATGCTGATGGGAACAATTCAGCTCACCTGCTATTTTGGTGCCATCTCCCGATTAGTCATTGGAAGGAGATATTCAAAGAAATGTAAAAAGATTAAAAAAAATAATTTAGGAGCTCCACCACCTTTGTTAATATTAGAAACTTTATTGCTTGGAAAATTAAATCTGAACAGAGAAGTATTTTAGATTTTCTTATCACTCCTGGCTAAACGTTTCCTTAATTTATTATGCGCTTGATCAGTCGGTAAACTTTTGGGATAATTCCCAGTCATGGTGTCAGCTGGAGCTTGAGAGCCTGAGCATTTTCTCTGTGGGTGCCCTGGCGCCCTGTGGGCTCAAACCACAAACAGCTGGAGTCCACTGAGAAAAAAAAACACTAAAGCTTTTTCTACCTGCAAAGGTGTTTCCAGCTTACCAGGACTTGTAAGGCTCAGCGACATTCAAAATTTCTCTTTTCTTCAGTAGAAAGTTTCATTTACTGCTGTGACCCTCGACCTCTTCAAATGAGTTTAAAATACCTTCTTACACTGAGGTAATTTTTTGTCTTTTGCCTTAAATGTACCCAGGATCCTGTGAAATCCTACCAATACACAGACAGAACATGGTTTGTATGGCTCAGATGACAGCTCCCTAAAACTCACCTGTCAGCCTTTCCATTTAGACTTTCTTTTATCAAATATCAATTGTGTGAAGCATGTTTCTGGCTAATTTAATCTTCAAAAACAAAGAAACTGATTTTTTTTTTTTTCCTTCAAGACATGTTTTTACGGGCCTACCTTGTACCCAACCCTTTCCTGGGCACAGATAAGAAAACACAGACTCAGATCCCAATGTGCTTACAGTTTAGCAGGAGAGACAGTTGTGTAAACAAGGAATTTAAATTATATATTGTAGATGCTATAGGAAAGAACAGTATTTTTTTCCCTCATCTCTCTCTAGATTTATGGCTGATACACCAACAGCAAAAGACAGGTTAACTAGAGAAAAGCCTACAAATGTATTTAATACAAATTTTACATGACACATGAGCCTTCAGAAATGAAGATCTAAAGAAAAGGGAAGATCTATGTATTTTTGTACTAAGTTTGAGGAAGAGTGGACAGTCATGGAAAAGTATGATTGAACACAGTGGGTGTGAGCTCATGGTAGTAAACTGGGGGAAACTTAGCAAAGCCTGTTTGTTCAGATTCTTCTTGGCATCTCTCTTTCTCTCTCTCTGAGGATAAGCATATTTCCTTCCTCTGGGTCTACAGATAGTACTTCTCCAGTGAGGGTCTTAAACCACGTCAGAGGAAAGTCAGAGAACTCTTTCACTGCCTGCTTCAGGGGAGAAGGGCAGAGAGACCTTCCTGCTTCTGCTGTTTTCTCCAATGCCAACGTGTCATATTTTGGGATAGTGTGTCCTGAACCCCATCAATGCCAAGAGAGAAGCAAACCAGGGGAAGAACAAGGCCCCTGAAAGAGGGAGGCTGAATTCTGCCTCAAGGTGTGGGAGTCAGGGACAAGCCTGATCTTGAAATGTGAATGGCATGTCTGCTAGTAGATGAAGACAGAAGAATGGAAGAGAAGAATGCGCTCCTGACCACTGTTGCTAGTCTCCAAAGACTGTCACCGTCAATTCCTGCCCCTCGTGTACGTGCACGATGCTGTTCACATCAAGTGTCAGAGGATTTCCCCTGCCCCTGAATATGGGCTGATCTTACTGACTCACTTTTAATAGTAGAATGTGACAGAAATATGCCATGTGACTTCCAAGGTTAGGTTAGAAAAGGCCGTGCCACTTTTACCTAGTCTGTCTGGAATGCTTGCTCTTAGAATCTAGACTCCATGTTATGAGGAAGTCCAGGTCACATGGAGAGGCCCTTGTGAGCCCCCAGCTCCCAGACCATGGACAGCAACAATTTCCAGACATATGAATGAGGAAACCTTTGAGATGCCTCCAGCCCCAGCCACCAGCCGACTGCAACCTCATGAGAGAATATAAGCAAGAACCACGTAGATGCATCAAATGTCTAACACCATGAAGATAGGAAGAACAAATCACCACAAAACATTGTGACTGTTGTTCTAAGCTGCAATGTTTTGGAATGATTTACCATACAGTAACAGACAACTAGAACGCAGACACAGGAGGAAGCCTATGTAACAGCACAGAGATGCTAAGCAACAGCTAGACCTTGGATGTTGCAGGTTCACTGAGATTGAGGAAGGCAATAGAAGGAAAGAATGGGCAAGCAGCAGGATCAGGGGCAGGATGTGGCTGATCACTGAGGCCATACCCAGGAGTGAGGATCCCACCCTATGGGCAATAGGGAAACCATAGAAGACGTCTTGTAGGGAGGGGAGGCTAAAATAATCAGATCTGAGAAAACCCCCCTGACAGCAGAGGGTAGAAGGTTTGGGAATGTAGAGAATACTGCCTTCATCTCAGTGTCCTCATGGGAACCTGAACTAAGGCGAAGTGCAGTGAAGGTAAGAGGTGGGGAATAGAGGATAGATTTAAACATGCTAAGAAAAGCAATCTGTTGGATTTGGTGACTGTCTTGATTTGGGATTGAGAGGAAGGAGGAACCAAAGAAATCTCATTCACTCACTAAACTCTGATGGAGGGCCTACTATTAATAAGTACCAATGTGCTTCTAGGCTTTGAGGATAAAGCAGTAAATAAGACATTCTGGGCCATCATGAGCTTATATTCTAGTGAGAGAGAAAGATAATGAATGGATTTAAGGGAATTTAAGGCTTAATTAATTTCTAGTTGGTACCCTTCCTATTAATCTGTCCCCTCATTTATCATGCAGAATACAGGAGACATGGACAACTTTCCATAAGGTAAAACAAATTCCTTAGTTTTGTATTCTGAAAATGATGGACTGAGGCAGATTATCTAGCCCGAGAGTTCAGTTTTTAAAGGCTTGCTTTTCAATACTGTTAGACTGAACATGGAAATGCAGACGTATGGGGTAAAAGGAGGGCCTCGGGCTATGTATTGTGTCTTTGGTACCAGAGACTAGTGGCAGAGAGTAAAAAGAAGAATAAAAAAAATATATTTCAGTCAAGGAGGAAGTGGTTCTCATTCATTTTTCTACAAACATTTGTTAATTCAACAAATATCCACTATACTGACCACTAGGAACGTTACAGTGAAAAACAGAAAGAAAACCCCTCAGTTTATGGGGCCTACATTGCACTAGTTAAAACAGATAATAAACAGGTAAAGAAACAAATTAATACCAGTGCATTAACTTCCTATTGCTGCTGTCACAGATGACCATAAGCTGAGTGATTTAAAATACCTTAAGTATATTTTCTTACAGTTCTGGAGGTCAGAAGTCTAAAAGAGAATCTTATGGGTTAAGTCAAGGTGTCAGTGGCACAGTGTTCCTTCTGACAATCCATTTCCTTGCCTCTTCCAGTTTCCAGAGGCCATGTGCCTTCATGGGCTCCTGGCTCCCTTCCTGCCATGGCCCTACTCTGACCTGTGCTTCTGTGGGTATAGCTCCTTCTAGGACTCTGATCCTCCTACCTTCCTCTTGCAAGGGCTCCTGTTCCACTCAGATAATCTAGGACAATCTTCACATCTCAATATCCTTAATTTAAACACATCTGCAAAATCTCTTTTGCCATGATGGGTTCTGGAGATTAGAATATGGACATTTAGTGGTGGGGGTGGGGTGGGGTTGGCATTATCCGGCTGATGGCAGTGAGGAAAGTAAAGCTGGGTAAGCAGATAGAAAGTGTCCCTAGAGAGAAAAGAAATAAAAAATGAGGTCAAGGAGGGGGTGTATAAGCCATGGTAGGGACTTGGGATTTTATTCTCAGTATATTGGGAAAACTTCAGAGAATCTACAGCCCAAGTTGTAGCATGATTTAATTTATAGCTTTGAAGGTTCACTTTTGATGCAGTGTGGAGAATATTTTCAAAAAATTGTATTCCAAAGAGGAACAGAAAAAAGGGGCTGAAGGGCAATGTGTGGTCAAAGGAGGTGTTTTTGTTGCTGCATTTTTATTTTATTTTTTACATTGGAGATATTTCAGCAAGTCTGTCTGCTGATGGGAATATAGCATACAGCGAAGAGGATAACACAGGAATAAAAGGGGTTAGAAGTAGAAGTACAGCGCTTGGCTAAGCCAGAGCACGACAGGATCCAGTGTACACATGGAGGGGTTGATCTTGACAGGAACAGAAATCACTCTGCCTTTGTTAACAAGGGTGAAGGTGGAACAAGAGAGAAGGGACAGACAGAGAGAGACCAGCGTGTTCTACCTATTCCCCTGATGGAATACAAAGCAAGGGTATTGCTGTGTATGTGTGTGGTTGTGGGGTGTTGATGATTACAAGAGAGAGGAATAAGTGTGAAATATTTATTTAAGAGAGTGGGAGAATGTGTTGACATGGGAAATGTTGAAGATTTCCTGAGCAACGTGGAAAGCCCCTTGAGGATTGTAGTCATTAGTTTAAAACTAGCAGGGTTGTGTGCCTGTTTTTCTCAGCCATGGTCAGCTGCTTGGGAGCAGTAATGGAGAGTGTGAAATGGTAGATTTAATAGGGATCGGGATTTTAAATGTGAACATGATGGAGAGAGAAGGGGAGAAGTGATTCATGGGTCAATGCAAGGGAGCAATTATAAATATGGACCACAGAGTCTAAGCTGGGTAAAGAATGGAAGTGAGAACATGGACAGTGATAGAAAGTAAAAAGCGGTAGAGCCAATGGATAGAAAATTCCAATGCGGTAAAACGAAACAAAACAAAACCATTGGTACGAAAGTATTAGAGCAAGTGAGCTAGAAAAATAGGAGGTGGTGATCAAAGTGGGGTGCTTTAAACTGAGATTTTGGAGACGTCTGTGTTGGTAACAAAGCATACCATGGGTTTGGATAATTAAGGTGCAATGGAAGATAAAGTCATTGAAGGCAAGGACAAGGTGGACAAATTATCTACATAGATATTAAAGACACAAAGAATGATAACAGAGTGATAGGGAAATTTCCAGCAAGCCAAGCCTAAGTTCTTCAACTAATAAAGGTAGAAAACTGGAAGGATAGTAAGTGATTCTTAAAAGGAGGAGTATCAAGTATGACAGTCAGAGACATTTGTAGGGGAGAGGAGCAGGAAGAATAATAGTCTAGAAGTGATGATGAACGTGTGGTACATGGGATGGTGGGAGAAAAACAGGCATCACTGGAGAGAGTTGACATGGGAAGCATTGTCTTAAGGGAAAGTCAGGTATCTGCAAGAGCAAAATGGAAGGAATATTGAGGTTGAGGATTTAAGAATTTTTGCTCATGGCATTCTGTGAGTTCCAGAGAACCCAGCTGCAAGGTCTAGGGACTCAGGGAGGAGTAGGGGCTTGGGTCAGAAGAGGGCTGCATGGAGCCATTACAGAGATAGTTCCTTAGATGGGTTGTGGGCTTTTTTATGTGTGGAAACTGAGGTAGGAAGTAATATAGTGTATCAGGGATTAATCCCGATGTCCTCTTAAGGCACAACCAGCAAACATTTTCTGTAAAGAGCCTGATTATAAACACTTTAGCTTTGTGATCATACGGTCCCTGTTATGAACACTCAGTTCTGCCACTGTAGAGCAAAAGCAGCCATAGGTAAGACATCAATGAATGGGTGTGACTGAGTCCCAATAAAACTGTATTTGGAAAATTAAGCAGTTTACTGACCCCGCCTTAGATGAAACTGGCTGATCAGTTCCGGGGACTGTTATCTTAGGGAATTGCAGGGATAAAGCAAGTGAAGTAGTTTGGAGCAGGATGGCTAAAGTACTCATCAGGAGTACCTGTCATGCCAGGGCCCCTCATCCTGCAGTTGAGTGGGCCCTCAGTGCTGCTCTCAGTAGCATTTGGATCTCTGTGGGTCACTCACATCCTGTTGTGACCTCCTGGGTTTCAGCTAGAACAACTGGTGAACGGTGGGGTCATTCTGCAAGACACAAATGAGGAGGGAGGGCCATTGAGGGTCAGGAGATAGAGGATTAATTTCATTTATAACATTGATTTTGAAGTGTCTGTGAGACATCCAAGTAGGAACGACCAGGAACGAGTTGGATTGGGATTTTGAGCTGGGAAGGTGTCTAGACATGTCTAGGTATCTAGATGTCTCGGTGCCTAGATGTCTAGGTGGGACATAGGTCACTGTCTAGATGTCTAGATGCCTAGGTGGGTGAAGGTGTTGTCCATCGATAGGGGAATTGAAGCTTCACTCTGGTTCCGGTTGGAGCTGATCTCCCTGGGAACAACATTTAATAGGTAGGCAGAGAGATTCAGATACAGAAATCTTCACTGAGTCCTTCGGTTTTAAATCAAACTTATGTTTTCCAAATTCCAGCCCTCTCTTGTGCTGGGTGAGTCCTGAGATTCTGGAGAGTATGAGACAGAAAGTTTCCAGCGTGCACATACCAGATAAATGCACTATTTGCTTGAGGCTGTATTACCATAAATCGAGTGCATGAAGAAAATCTTGAGTTTTCTTCTGCAAGTTTTCAGTAAAGCAAGACTGATTCATGAGTCATGCATTGATCCTCCTTCTCCTTTTTTGATGGTTCATTTTTCTGCCCATCTTCACCTCTATAAAAGAACAAAAGATGAAATAAAGAGGTGATACGTACATTATTTGACATTACTACCAATTAACAGCTTCCATCCAGGGAAGGACTAGAAGCTGTTGTGTAGATGGATGTTTTCAGGTTTTCTCTTAACGTGCCTTGGGAAGTCAGAAAGTCAGAATTAGGTAATGGAAAAGTGATTTGCTCTTGGAATCAGAAGACTTGCATTTGAGAGGTGGTTTTGGCCTGAACAGAAAGCATGACCTTGGGCACCTCACTTAACTTCTCTGCATCCCAATGGTCTCACTTGTAAAACACCAACCATGAGCCAAGCGTAGTCCAGAGACCTTACATACTCCTTGTTTCACTTAATAATTCCTACCTAAAACAGGATGCTGAGAGAGTCAAATGAGAAGATGGATATAAAAGCACTGCGAAAACCACAAAGCAATATATCGGCGTAGGTCATTGTATACCACTAGTCATTGTTTTCAGTGGCCCTAACTGCCTTAAAAATAATGGACTAGATTTGCCCATGCCCAAAAGTCTAATTTTTGGCTCAGTTTTCTTTTTGTGCTGCTGTTTTTTTGTAAGTTAAGAAACCAAATCAGCAACTTGTCCTTTATATTTTATAGTAAAATTGCCAAACTCAGGAAAGGGAAGATAAAATTCTAAAATGCTTAGATGACACGAGTTGCAATCCTCTTATAAAATTTTAGTGACTTTCTTAAACTCACAGTCTGCTGCTCTTTCTAAAGCTCCCCTAGCAAAGTAAAGGGTTTGGAAGAGGAATCCATGGGGGTGCTCTTTTCTGGACTGAGGAGGCACTGCCATTAGACGATGATGGCATTCCTGCGTTATAATTTACACCTGCATTTCATGCACTTTATTCACTGCCAATAATTATTGAATAATTACTGTGTTCTCCTACTGAGGCCTCTCTTTGTACTCCCACTTCTTCCTAGGGTTTCAGCTAGATTGTTGCCTTTTGAAAGTTTCTTTCCTTCTGAAATGAAGGCAGGTGGTTTATAATTCTTATTCTTGAGCCAAGCATTTAAATCGGAAAGCTGTGTACCCAGTAGCCTGTCCTGTCTCCCTGGTTTCTGCATGCACTGTTTGCTGGAAGGAGAACAGGAAGTGGTTTGTCCTAGAAAGTCACTTTTGCTTAAAGACCTTAAAATTCATGTGTTTGTGACTCCCATGTTACCTATTTTCATGTAGCATCTTCCAAATTTGCTAAGCTGATTTGAATTGAGATAAATTAGATCATTTGCAGCCCAACTTGCCTGCCAAATTCAAATTGGCACTTGAACCACTTTATCTATGTTTAGGGGTTTGTTGGAAGACAAAATCATCAAGACTTAGCTACATTGAAGGAGTTTGTTTTATTTTCCTATATGAGAAAACAAGTTAATTCCTGCCGTTTTTTCCTCTTCTCTGAAAAACAAAACAAAACAAAAAAAATTTCTCAGTTACCTAGTCTATCTTAGTATCCATTCTCTAGGTCAGAAGAATAAACCTAAAGTACAAGACATAATCTGATTGCTTTACCTAGGTGCTTTTCTGACTATAAGATCATGCTGGTGCCACAGCGCCCAAGGAAAATGTTGTTAAGACTGGAATCTTTACTCATTATTGCTTTCCATTAAAAACTTACAATTAATCATGGAAGAAACTTAAATTTCTGTCACTCCTGGAAGAGTGCTTATTCTGAATCCCAAAGTGTTTATTTTGTCACATACTTTATAACCATGACAGACCTCAATAAATGATGGTTGAATAACCAAGCCTTCTTTAAGCCTGATTATTGAAATAGAGACAAAAGCCATTCCAGAGTCCAAACCTTGCAAATAGTATCAGCCTGCTTTGTGTTTTTACTCAACCTTAGAACTTGCACCCAAAATGACCATAGCCCTAGTATTACAGAACAATTAAATACGTATTATTATAAGGCAAGCGTCATGGAATAAATGCAGATGTTGCTGAAATTGGCGGTGTAATGTAACACAGAGCACTGGCTTAAGAAAAGTGTTTTACACCCATTTCTTAGTCCTCAAACAAGTTATCCATGAAGTTGGTGGGCAGAGGGCAGGAAATAATATGATCCTTTGCATTATAGCAAAGGAACTGAGCGACTTGAAATTGGTTTGGAGATCTAAACTAGACATTCAGAACATCATTTCGTTCCCAGGGGCCTCCTCAGTATGAGAAGTTTCCAAATGATTTTCTCATAAGAAAATGGATGATGATAAATAAAGTCATAGGAATGTTTGAAACTTCATTTTGTTGTGTTGTAAATAATATATTCCTTGAATTATATCTCTTTATAGTACATAGGTCACCTCACCCAACTATGTCTATTGTGAAAAACTGAGATTTGGGAGAGGACGGATTGGCATTCCCTGATGTCCCTATTGTTATAAAATGTTTGATAAAGCTGAAGTCTGACTCCAAGTATTTTTTAGACATTGGTCGATTTATTCATTTAATAAATTATTACTGAACATCTGCCACCTGCTACACACTGCACTAGGTCCTGATAATAAAACAAAGCACAATCTCTGCCCTCCTTTGACACCTCTGCAGCTGCTGAAAGTAAAATTAGAATCAAAAGCCAAGAGATGAGATTCATTAGATATAGAAAGGACTGACCTCAAGAAATAATCTGTGCAGGTTGGCTGAGAAAATGTTAAGACACATAACTGATAAACAATTATGCATGTGTTAAATTGGAGCTATTATCTAATCCAGATAAATGAATAGACATGTAGAGATAATGAACTGAATTCACTCCCTCATATATCACACGTATTGTATGTGTACCTTTCCCTGCCCTCACAGAACATATAGTACCGATTTACCAGTTTCAGTCTGTCTTTCCCAGCTGTAAAAATGTCACCACATCTATTCAATTGCATAAACCAAATTGTAGGAGTCATCTTTGATTCTTCTCCTTCCCTCAACCTCAAACCCCTACCCTCACTCCCAGTCCTCTCAGACCCACGCACAATCCAGTAACAAATTTTGCTCACTCCAAAACATGCCGTGAATCTTTCCTTTTTTCACAGTCTCTACAGTTACTTCTCTGGTGTAGCACTGTCATTTCTCATGTGGCCCACGGGGAAGAAGTCCTGACAGGTCCCCCTGCTTCCATTCTTCTTGTCCAAGCCCAACACACACACATCGCTTCCTGACTCAGCATCCAGAGTGTAATTCTCGTAAAAGCTAAACCAGACTGTGCCACTTACCAGCATCAAGTGGCTTCCCGTGCATGTGGAATCAAATCCAAGCTCCTCTTCCTGACCTATAAAGGCGTATGTGATGTAGCCCCTGTTTCTCTCTCCCACTATTGTTGCCTTCGTCCAGACATGCTGACCTTTCTGTGCCTCCCATTCACCAACTTCCTTCCCAGCTCTGGGCCTTTGATCTTCCAGAAGGCTGGTCCTTCTGATCTTCACAGAGCTGGTTTCCTCATCGTTCGGATCACAAAGAAGGGTCACCTCCTCAGACACCTTCTTTGACCTTCCACTCAATTTCACATCACTACCACTGTAATTTTCAGCATACCACTTATCAACGTCTGTGATTTACCCTCTTTTTTTGGCTTATTTGATTCTTGTTTCTCTACCACCACTAGAACAGAAACTCTTTGTCATCTTGTCTGCTACTGTATCCCTGGGGCCTAGAATTTTGCCTGATACGCATTTGATGCTCAACAAATATACGTGGAATGAATGGATGAATGATGATAGTAGAAGAGGAGGGGGTAATGAGCACTGGAGGGAGAGGAGGTGAGGAGAAAAGGAGAGACTGGGGAATGAAAAGATATGGAGAAATGTTGGCAGAGTGAGAGCCAGAGAGACAGTGAGGGAAATTAACTGGCTTTGAGATTGAGACTTCAAGGACGGAAAAAGTTAAATGCTGCAGGAGTATAAAGTGGGGTGAGGAAGAGGGTGGAGAGATGAGGTTGGAGAGGTCGGCAGCGGGCAGATTATCAAGAACTTCGAAATCCAAGAAAAACAGATTGTGCTTTATTCTATGGAAACCAATTAAAGGTTTTAAGCAGGGGAGTGACAGGATCAGATTTGTGTTTTAGAAAGATCACTGTGGCTGGGATGTAAAGAATGAATTAGAAGACAGAAGACAGAAGAAAAATTATGTTAACAGAAAGGAATGGTCAATGTGGCAGCTTAAACAAAGGGGAGTCGGAAAGCAGGGATTTGGCAGTGTTTTTCCAACACTGTCAGGGAAGAGGCAGTAAATCTGAGAATCTGAGCATCCCAGTGACCACAGAGGAAGTATATAATGGCCGGTAAGAGTCTGGGCTTGGAGTCAGACAGACCTGGGTGTAACCTCAAATCTATCACTCTGTAGCTTATGTGATCTAGAACAAGCGATCAATTCTAAGCCACAATGTCCTCTTCTGTAAAATAGGAGTAATAATTGCCAGACTGTAAACTACTTAGTTCTCTGCTTGCTATGTTTGAGTGCTAAATAAATATTAGTTTTATTGTGATACTACTAGGTATGCCCTGTGATGGGCTTAGAAAACTCTAACAGGTCACTCCATGACCTGGACAAACTAGACCTCACAGCGTCTACCTTCTTTTGATATATGTCTCTACAAATCAGGAAGCTCTGATTATTAACTTGGCTTCTTAGAGAGCTGCTTTATGAGTATCTTGGCCACCAATAAAAGCATATTTCTAAATGAATAGTAAGAAGATAACACTGTGTTTACATGTAGTTTCTGTTGAGTTAGGTTAGCTTGAGTCAGGCCCCTAAACTTATATTCATTTCTAAGAAGAACCAAACTCTGAGATGTGCTTTGTGTTCTGAGGACAAAGTTCATGCCCTGGATCAGTGACTGCACCAAGAAGACCCACCCCTCGGAGAGTGAGCAACGGGCTGTCCTGACAATGGGATTTTGTCTCTCAACATCAGCCATTCCACTTGTGTCACGTAGAAGCACATGCCTTAAATCTGATCACTCTTCTACATGATAACATTTTCATACTTGAAAATTTCCTATTTTTCTTTTACTTTCCTCCTTCCAGTCTTTCCTTGAGCACAGATATCCAGATGGAATAAGAAATAACTAGGGTTGTTTTTCAGTTCCCAGCTTCAAATGGATCAGGAGTGATGCCCGCTTATGCATTTGATGTGGTTTTCTTTGAATCTGTCTTTGTGGAAAAGGGTTGTATCTGTTAGAGACTTAATATTTTTAGAAATTTAATAGGCTCATTTAGAGGTAAATATTTTAAACAGGCCACCCATGCATTGCATTAACTGCACCTTGCTGTGACATTATCACAAAGGCTTCAAACCTCAGGGACTGAGAAACCTTTTAACACTCTGTTTAGTAAACGTTAAACCCTCGGTTGATGATCTGAGTTCACTCTCCCTTAGTATAGATCAGGCTGCTGAGGCGGGTGATATTTCAGTCATTTGAATGTCAGTCTAAAAGCACGCACATCACTGCTGCACATCATCAGAGCCTCGGGTCATTTACACTTGTGGTTGTTTTACTTCACAGCCCAGAGCCTTCCCCGAGCTGCTGTCATTCTGACCCTGAGGCCGCCCTTCACAGCCTCCTGACTCCACTCCCAACATCCCCTTTCAAGCTGACACAGAGCAAAGGCTGACCTTGTCCCATCAACCACTTACCCACACAGACCCAATTAATCTTTGGTTGCCAGTAAATCCAGCACACTTCCCTCCTTGCATACTACAGAATTTCGCAGAGGGGATGCTTTGGGCTTCGTTTGCTTCCCTATGAGATGAGCTGTGGCTGAAACACAGACAGCTGCCCTATAGAATGATCTGAGGACCCTGACAACCAAAGGTGTCTCCTTGTCAGAGTGTCAGGGTGTGGGAACTCACTCCTAGCCCCTTTCCATTACTCCTGAGGACTTCTTTCCAAGAATAAAGAATTCCTAGAAAAATTAACCAATTGCCTCTCACAAGGCAGTGGTGTTCTAAGACAGAGTTCATACAGAGATAAGGGGAAAGGAAAAGAAAAGGGAACTGATGATGGGATTCTGGGTGTTTTGAGACGTTTGAGGGCACTGGGTCCCTGCAAGTAGTAAGACTCTAAGTGAGGATGCAACATGACCCTAGAGTCAAACAAACCATCTGGGTTTGTTCAAGGTCATTAAACTATATGACCCACCATGTAGATGCATTGTAATAAATACAAATACCACTCACTGCCAAATTTACTTTTGGCCAGACTTGGCTTCAGTCAAGAACACAAAAACACAAATCAGTGGCTACTTCAACAGATGGAGGGTGGGGGTCTAGGGTGAGACTCGTAACCTCCACTTTGGGCATTTAGAATAATCAAGATGCATCCAGATCACTGTAGGAAGGTAACTGCTGTCTACATGGGATACTTGGGTCAGCAGTGGCCTCAGTTTGATGGGCTTCTTATCTGTGAATAGAGTGCAGACTGGAATTTGGAGTGTGGGGTCTGATAAGGAAGAGGGCATTCACTGCCTGTGGAGTGAGAAACTTGAGGGGTGGGGAAAGTTGGTGGTCCAGCATACTTTTTGACACTGGTAACAGCCTCCTATTACACCCTCCCTGTAGCTCAGGTGACCCTGCCGTCCACTTTAGCAAGAGTTTGGAAATATATTTGGGTCCTGTGGTAGGCAGAATAATGCTCCCTCCGTAGATGTCTGTGTCCTAATCCTATGAATATGTTAAGTTATGTGGTAAAGGAGAGTAAAGGTTGCAGATAAAATTAAGGTTGCTGATCAGCTCACCTGGAGATGGGTGAAGTTATCCTGGATCATCTCGTTTGGCCAAATGTAATCACAAAGATCTTTAAAAGTGGAGGAGGGAAGCAGTACAGAAGGCCGGAGTGATGACATAAGAAAGTCTTGACCCACTCTTGCTAACTCTGAAGATGGAGGAAGAGAGTTACCTCCCAGCAAGGGATGCAGGTGGCCTCTAGAAGCTGAAAAGGACAAGGAAAAAGAGTGACCCCTGGAGACTACAGAGGGAACACAGCCACGCCAATACCTTGACTTTGGTCCAGTGAGACCCACGTTGGATTTGTAACCTACGGAACTGTCAGATAACAAATCTGTGTTGTTTTAAGCCACCAAGTTTGTGAGAATATGTTATAGCAGCCATCGGAAACTAATACAGGTCCCTTCTGAGAGGAGATGCAGGATTCGTTCCACCAGCCGATTTGTTCAAAGCCGCCAATCGTATTCTCAGTCCCTGAAGAGAGCAACTTCTCATCTTTAACCACAACCTAAAAGCTTCCTAAGTTCCACTTCTTCCTGTGGCATAGAGAGTTTAAGCCAGATCCCCTGTGACCGCAGGCATTCAGAAGTTCTAGATGGGCAGAGTGCGAAATGAAGGGCATCCATTATTGGAAGTCAACGTGAAACTTACCTCAGAACTTTTCAGACTACTGCTTCAAAAGAAGAAATCCACATTAAGGAGGCTGTTAAGGATCTGACTAGGCAGCTTTAGAAAAAAAGATTCAGAGACAAAATGTGTCCTGTATCTCAAGTTTACCTTTATTGTTCCAAAGAATAGCAGGGATCTTAGAAGACTGTCATCTTAAAGCACAATGTGTCGAGTTAAAGATGGAGTGGCAATATTAATGGAATTGCCTTGCTTTAGTAGGTTTAAGGCAAATCCTTAACATTATTTTCCTGCCGTTTTCTAAATTAAATTTATAAGAAATATTATGTATCCTGCTGTGCAAAGTGAAAGCTGTATTCTTGTAAAGGGCTTATAATCATATTAAAAAGCTGGAGGGTGAAGTTTGTTCATGCCATCAAAGTCACAAAGTAAAAATAGAGTCTTATATTGTGCATTTTTATAATGGTAATACCTTTTGGGGTATATAACACCACAAAGTGCTTCACTGATATTGTCTCGTTAATCCTCAGAACATCCCCGGTGGGGAGGTATATTTTTATCTCCACTTTGCATGCGGGAAAACTGAGGCACAGCGAGTGTCAGCAATGTGCCTCGGCCTGCCAGTGGGTGGGCAGCATAGCTTGCACAGAAACTCCAGGATCGTAGCCCGAAGACTATCCACACCATTCGTCAGACGGCAGTCATCTTTCTAATCTACCTTTCTGCAGGTACAGAAATAGCTCCAGGAGGACTTTGGCATCTCTCAAATTTTATCTTCAAGTTCCTCAAGAAAAATATCCTATAAATAGATTTTCTGTTAATTCCACTACATCTGCTTAAAATACTTATCAACAGTTGGTAGGAGGTAACAGCACAAGGCTCAGAGTGGGGGCATTTTTGTGAAGTTAGAGGGAAATGTGGATGATCTGGGGAAAGCCAAGGGAGACAGTTTGGGGAGCTGGAGTGGGACTGTGTATTTGGTAAACCAGAAGCTCCCCACAGGAGCCTGCTCACCAAAAGCACACAGTTCCCTTCTGACCAGGGAATTCCAGGACTTTCAGGAAGTTCTATTCCTGGGTGCAGAGATGATTTCTCTTGTTCTGCAGACTTAGATTTTACTTTGGTTCTTAAGCTTCTGCTTTATGTGCTTTAAACCAGCTGGTGCACGCCAGGTTTGAGCATCTTGATAGGAACACTCAGTAACTGAACTTAGTGTTTGGTTCCCTTGCTCTGGGCCATGGAGAGCAGGTGGTCCAAATTCTCCTCCTCTCTGCTGTTATCCTCAGTTATGTTTCCCTGAGTGACACAGAAACCAGAGGCTTGAGCACCTTGCAAATAATATAGGTAAACACAGGAATGTATTGAGAACCTGCTAGGTATAGGCACGAGACCCATGTCTAGGTCTCAATGTGTCACTCCTCGGGCCTCATTGGAATTATGCTGTCCCTTTTCACAGCACAGGAGAAAAAGTCATTTGCTTAAGGTCATGTCATGAGTAAGTTGGTGTGGTGCAGCTGGGATTTAGCCCCAAGTCTGATGGGACTTGACCATCTGCTTTTAACCACTACCCTAAGATCCCAATCCTGTGACAAATGGACTTTGCCAACCAGAAATTATCCTTCCAGCACAGTGGGGCGCTGAGGGTTGTTTGCTGTTTGCATATATCTTTGGTATCCCGCTATCTAACACGATAAGCACACCCATATTCCTTAGTTTTAGGGCTTCTTACCCTCAACACCTTTCAATAAAAATATTAGTGACAAGGTTTCTAATTTTTCTTCCTGAGAACTGATTTTAAAACAGACAGTGGGCCAGGTGCAGTGGCTCATGCCTGTAATCCCAGCACTTTAGGAGGCCAAGGCAGGAGCATCACCTGAGGTCAGGAGTTTGAGACCAGCCTGGTCAACATGGTGAAACCCCCTGTCTACCAGAAATACAAAAATTAGCTGGGTGTGGTGGCACACACCTGTAATCCCAGCTAATCGGGAGGCTGAGGCAGGAGAATCACTTGAACCCAGGAGGCAGAGGTTGCAGTGAGCCGAGATCATGCCATTGCACTCCAGCCTGGGCAACAGAGTGAGACTATGTCTCAAAAAAATGAATAAACAAAAAACTGATAGTGAAGTTATTTGGATAGCTAGTATTTTCTGTTCCCTTCCTTCCTATACCTATACTCTGTATTTGTGTAACTAGCGTGTTTTAAAAGCTCAGTTGTTGAATGGTTTATTTACATAACTATTCAATTGACTAATGATAGTGTCTGGATCTTTATCCACAATCAAAATCTCATGTTCATTTATAATCCCCATTGTTGGAGGTGGGGTGTGGTAGAAGGTGATTGGATCATGGGTGCAGATTTCGCCCTTTGGTGAGGTTCTCACAATAGGGTTCTCATGAGATCTGGTTGTCTAAAAGTGTATGGCACCCCACCACCCACCCCTGCTCTTTTCTTCCTGCTCCAGCCATGTAAGACATGCCTGCTTCCTTTTCACATTCTTCCATGATTGTAAGCTTCCTGAGGCCTCCCCAGAAGCCAAGCAGAAGCTGCTATGCTTCATGTACAGCCTGCAGAACTATGAGCCAATTAAACCTCTTTATTAATTACTCAGTGTCAGGTATTTCTTTACAGCAGTATGAGGATGAACTAATACAACTAACTACACAAAAGCTGGTCCTAAAGAAAAGATTCCATTCCCAGGTTAAGAGACACAGTGGAGAGATAAAGGGCTTATTCTGTCTGTCCTCACCTGGACAGCATAGATGATCTTACATATTGTTGGTGTTACACAGAGTATCTGGAAACAACTTCTTTAACATCTTCTCCATTTCTGTGTTGAGTTTTTTTTCCCAGACCTGCCAGCATGCCCACTATGCAGAGCCCCAGCCATACCCCTTACTTCACTTGGATACTCTAGGGTAATATCATCTTGAGATTCTTAACCTAATTATACCTGCAAAAATAGTCTTTCCAAATAAGGCCACATTCACAAGTTCCTGGTGTTAGAACATGGTCGTATCTTTTTGGGAGCCATCATTCTACATATTACATCAGCCATAGCATCTCTGACCAACAGTGTATGATCACAGCTCAAATTTGTAATGACTGGCAATTTCTTCTCTCACATGACAGTTGATTCCATTTTTTGCTAAACTCTAATTTCATAAATGATAATCTTCATGTTATGCCCAAATCAGCATGTATGTAATTTTCCCCCATCAGTCCTACTTCTGCCTATAGAAATACTGAGGGATAAATTCAGTTCTTTTGCAATAAGACTAATGAATAGAGCTGAAAATAAAACGTTAAGGGTCAGAGAAATGTGGAAGTTTGTGAAAGCAGGGTAATCTGGACAACTAATTCAACATAATTCATCAATTCTTTATTATGTGTTTACTTTGTGCAATATACTGTGGTGAATAGTGTAGAAGATTTTCAGATGGAGAAGAGAGTTCAGGACCTCCACATAGCAGGGCAACAGGACATGTTCACATATAACTACAATGCACAATATTATGCAAATAACTATAATACAAGGTAGAAGGTGGTGAAGGTCATGAAAGAGGATTAACAAAGTGCAGTGAGAGTTAGATGAGAGGATATTCTTTGTCATCCCTTCTATTCTGTCTCCACAGAGAAGCCAAAATGAGTTAAAAATAAACTGCACAGGCTCAAAGCAGGCTCTTCCAGGCTCAAAACTATACAATAGATCTATGTGGGGAAAAGAAAAGAAAAGAAAAGAAAAGAAAAAAATCCCACTCCTGGTATGACCTTCGAAACCCCTACTCACCTTTCAGCCTTGCCTGGTCCACACTCCTCCTTGCTCTCCACATAGGCACCAGCCACAGGGGCCCCTGTGTTCAGGTCCTCGGACTTGCCATGTTCTGTTCTGCCCCAGGGCCTTCTCCCAGCCACTCCCTGAGACTGGAATACTGTCACCCCAATCCTTTGCTCTTAGCCTTAAGGAGGACTCTCTTGATTGCTTATTTAAATTAGATTCTCTGTCATATTATCTAATAGCACCTTGACTTTATCTTCATACCACTGATCACAGTTTGCAATCACACACCTAGGTATGTGACTGTTCATTTGATGTGAATCTTTACCATTGGATGGTAAACTTCAGTAGGCCACTATTTCACACAACATCCATATGGTGTATCAGAGTACCTGGAAAATAGATGTACAAGTGAGTGTAGCTGAGTTCTAATAAAATCTTATTTGTAAGAACATGTGCTGGGCTGGATTTGGCTCTTGGGTTGTAGGTTGCTGACACCTGGTCTAGGGAATACTGAGAGGGCTATAAGTGGAGGCCGGTGTAGTACCCTTACGCCTAAGCTGTGGAGTTTTAATAATTCATAGGAAGTCACAGCAGATTGAAAGGTATGTGAGTAAAGACGTAAAAGAAGGTGTGTGAGTAAAATTATTTTTAGTATTTCTATTAGTTCTTTTTCACACTGCTATAATGAACTGCCTGGGACTGGGTAATTTATAAAGGAAATAGGTTTAATCGACTCAGAGTTACGCATGACTGGGGAGGCCTCAGGAAACTTACAATCATGGCAGAAGGCAAAAAGGAAGCAAACTTGGACCTCCTCACATGGTGGCAAGAGACAGAAGAGCAAGCAGGGAAATGACTAGACCCTTATAAAACCATCATATGTCATGAGGACTCACTATTATGAGAACAGCATGGGGAAAATCACCCCCGAGATCCAGTCACCTCCCATCAGGTCCCTCCCTCAACACGTGGGGAGTATGGGATTACAACTCAAGATGAGATTTGGGTGGGGACACAGCCAAACCATGTCAGTATTCTTAATCTAGGAACACCTCTGATGAACGGAATCAGAAGAGATTAGAGGCACAGAGAGGAGCAGTTAGGAGCCTGTTCCAACACCCAAGATAAGAGACGATGAATTTCACCTGAAAAGACTGAAAGTGGGCAGATGAGGAATACTGCAAAATTATCTCCAAGGTTTTATCCTGGGTATTAGATAATGGCACATGGCTAATAGGAGAGAAACAAGGATGTTAGGAGAAAGATTGCTTTGGTGTTGAGGGGAAATGGCCAACTGAGCTTATGTGTCCAGTTTAAGGTGTTAGGAGGACATGCAGTGGGGTAACTAACAGACAAGAGCAAATGTGGGACTTAAGCAAGGGACAGGTGCTGTAGATGCAGATTCGGGTGAAGGGTTGAGAGACAGGAGAGAGGGAAGGTGTGGTGCCCAAGGACAGACCCTGGTGATGATCTTCAGGTAGACACTGAGTGAAGAAAGGAAAAGGTACTAAGTGACCCAGGACTGCAGAAAGCCACAGGAGGCAGACAAGGAGGGTTTTAAGAAGGAAAAGTGAAATCAGCCCCAAGCAAATCCATCTCCAGAAAGCAAACAAAGTACATATCTGTTTCTGAAATTATCAAAATACATCAACAGCCTGGTGCACTAACCAGAAATTATGTAATGAAATCAGCCAGGGTGAGTCTAGCCTTAGGGTTGGCGCTGTCCCCTTCTATTCAAGAGCCTGCATCATGAAGAACGTGACACAGAAGAGGCAGACCTGTTTGCTTTCTTTATCCAAGACAGGCTCGCATACTTCCAATGACCTGAACAAATTCAATAATCTGTTCATTTGCTAGAGTCTCTTCTCGAGACTCCATTGATGGGTGATTTATCAGAGCAGCCAGGGCAGGCGCAGGGGCATTCTCTGCGTTTGCTTTGAAGCCCCGATGCCAAAGCACATTATCAGGTCTGAAGGTCATTGTTTCCATAGAAAACAATGACTTGTGGTTAATACCACCCTGTTGGCATATAACAAGGGAGATGACTGGTGATAATGTGAGGACTGAGAGTTCACTGCAGCCTACATCTGTCCTTCAGCTGCATACTACATCTGGCCTTCAACAGCATCCTGTCTGCTTGCCTTATATTCTCATGCTGCCCTTCCCTCCTGGGAAGGATGGGATGTGTCTGTTCTTTAGAGTGAAGGCTCTGAATCCTCCTTGACTCTAGGGTATAACCTGGAGGGAAAATGTCCACCCAGCAGAGGATGGACAAAGGCTGATTTCACTGGGTTTTTATTTGCCACTGTTTGGGTCAAAGGCATTTGACCGCAGCTGCTTGTGGTTAGGCTGCTGGAGAAATTAGCAGAAGGAGGAGAGTGATGATCCCAGACAACCTTTCCTGGAAAAAGCCCAGTTTGTTCTCACCTGCTGAGTTCTGCATTCCTGTCAGGTGCTCTGGAGTTTAAACTACTGTTTATTAGTTTCTGTGGATTCTCTTTGTGGAAAGATTTATTGTTCTTGCATTTCTTGGGTGCAAAATGTCTATAAAAACTTCTGAGGCATCTTTGGGGATTTTACAATCAGGAAGTAGAAAATTATATTTCAAAGCTGAAGCTAATGAGAGATCATCCTGTAATAGGTGAGATATAAGGTTCTGTGTCTGTGGAGGGAAGGGATGAAGGAAACAGGCAATTTGACGGCTGCTGTTCTCTGTTACCAGAAAAAATTTCAACTTTACAACCTGACAAGGAAGCTTTGCAGCCTAGAACACATCAAACCTCAAGTGAAAAACAAGTGTTACCCATGCAGGTAACCATGCATTTTCACAAAGTCATCTGGCTTCGGGATAATGAGTCCATTATTTCTCTGGAATGACTTTCAATAGAATTTCTCTGAATACGTTTCAAATTTTAACAGCACTCAGGGTTGCACGCGGAAAAGCTACCAGGCTGTAAGTGGAGCTGTGCCAGTCATTCTCCATTTGCACCTCAGGTCTGTTTTCTGGCCTTCTCTATGTGGCAGGAGGTTGCTCTCTAGAAAGAGCTTCACTAATCTCCCCATTCTCTGGATTCTGGTTGGGTTTGTGTAATGGGGGCACCACTAGGAGACCACAGGGCAGGATGTAAAAGCACTCAGGGTACCAATTTCCTCAGTCCCCTTGCTAGTCCCTACCTGCCCTGCGGAGGTTCCTGCCAGATGGCCCCTCTGGCCTCCAGGAGCAGGGACTCTACCTTTGCCCCTTCAGGTTCAGGGGTGCTCAGGGCTTCCCCAACCCTTGTTGGTGCTACCATACCTGCCCATACCCCTGTAAGTGATCCCTTTATTAGCCTCTTTTCAATGAAACCCCTTAAGGGTGTCATGTGTTTCCTGTGTCCTCTCTGATGGAGACAACAGTCATATTTTCATAAGGTACTATTTGTAAAATAATATGAAAGTGAGTATGGGAACAACTGTGTCCAACAAGCAAACATTTTGATAGCTGTATTAGGAAACTTGATAGAATAATTCTAAATTTCTTATAGAAGAAAAATTTCTATGAATATAGTCAGGAAAAATCTGGCATTTTAAAAAAAATTTCTGAGCTGTTTTTTGTTTGGTTTGTTTGTTTGGAGACAGGATCTTTTTCTGTTACCCAGGCTAGGGTGCAGTGGTGCACTCATAGCTCACCGTAACTTCAAACTCCTGGGCTAAAACTTACTGTAACCTCAAACCCCTGCCTCAGTCTCCCCAGTGCTAGGAATCAAGAACACACCACCAGACTTGGCTAATTTTTTTTCATTATTATTTGTAGAGAAAGGATCTTGCTGTGTTGACCAGGCTGGTCTTAAATTCCTGACCTCAAATGATCATCCTGCCTTGGCCTCCCAAAGTGCTGGGATCACAGGCTTGAGCCATCATGCCTAGCCTAAAGCTTTTAACTTAGCAGATATTAAAATTGACTACAAATCTTCCCTAACTGAAACAAAGTAACACTAGTACAGGAATAGAAGATAGATTAGTTAAAGAAAATAGAGGGCTGATATGATTTAGCTGTGTCCCCACCCAAATCTCAACTTGAATTGTGTCTCCCAGAATTCCCACAAGTTGTGGGAGGGACCCAGGGGAAGGTAATTGAATCATGGTGGCCAATCTTTCTTGTGCTATTCTTGTGATAGTGAATAAGTCTCAGGTGATCTGATGGGTTTATCAGGGGTTTCCACTTTTGCTTCCTCCTCATTCTCTCTTGCCCCTGCCATGTAAGAAGTGCCTTTCACTGTCCGCCATGATTCTGAGGCCTCCCCAGCCATGTGGAAATGTAAGTCCAATGAAACCTCTTTTTCTTCCCAGTCTTTGGTATGTCTTTGTCAGCAGTGTGCATATGGACTAATACAGTAAATTGGTACCAGCAGAGTGGGGCATTGCTGAAAAGATACCCGAAAATGTGGGATTGCCTTTGGAATTGGGTAACAGGTAGAGGTTGGAACAGTTTGGAGGGCTCAGAAGAAGACAGGAAAATGTGGGAAAGTTTGGAACCTCCTAGAAACTTGTTGAATGGCTTTGACAAACATGCTGATAGTGATATGAACAATGAGGTCCAGGTTGAGGTGGTCTCAGATGGAGATGAGGAACTTGTTAGGAACTGGAGCAAAGGTGATTCTTGTTATGCTTTTGCAAAGAGACTGGCAACATTTTCTCCCTGCCATAGAGATATGTGGAACTTTGAACTTGGGGGAGATGATTTAGGGTATTTGGTAGAAGAAATTTCTAAGCAGCAAAGCATTCAAAAGGTGACTTGGGTGCTGTTAAAAGCATTCCATTTTTAAAGTGAAACAGAGCATGAAAGTTCAGAAAATTTGCAGCCTGATGATGCAGTAAAAAAGAAAAACCCATTTTTTGAGGAGAAATTCAAGCCAGCTGCAGAAACTTGTATAAGTAGCAAGGAGCCTAATGTTAATCCCCAAGACCATGGGGAAGATATCTCCAGGCCATGTCAGAGACCTTCACAGCAGCCCGTCCCATCACAGGCCCTGAGACCCAGGAGAAAACACTGGTTTTGTGGGTCAGGCACAGGGTCCCCGTGCTGTGAGCAGCCTGAGGACTTGGTGCCCTGTGTCTCAGCTGCTCCAGCCATGGCTGAAAGGGGCCAATGTACAGTTCGGGCTGTGGCTTCAGAGGGTGGAAGCCCAAGCCTTGGCAGCTTCCATATGGTGTTGAGCCTGTGGGAGCACAGCAGTCAAGAATTGAGGTTTGGGAACCTCTGCTTAGATTTTGGATATGTGGAAATGACTGGATGCCCAGGCAGAAGTTTGCTGCAGGGATGGGACCTTCATGGAGAACCTCTGCTAGGGCAGTGCAGAAGTGAAATGTGGGGTCACAGCCCCCACACAGAGTCCCTAATGGAGCATTGCCTAGTGGAGCTATGAGAAGAGGGCCACCATCCTCCAGACTCCCCATTGGTAGATTCACCAATAGCTTGCATTGTGCAACTGGAAAAGTTGTAGACACTCAACGCCACTCCATGAAAACAGCTGGAAGAGAGGTTGTACCCTGCAAAGCCACAGGGACAGAGCTGCTCAAGACCATGGGAACCCAACTCTTTGATCAGCTGACCTGGATGTGAGACCTGGCATCAAAGGAGACCATCTTGGAGCCCTAAAACTTGACTGCCCTGCTGGATTTCAGACTTGCATGGCCTTGTAACCCCCTTTTTTTAAGCCAATTTCTCCCATTTGGAATGGCTGTATTTACCTAGTACCTGTACCCCAATTGTCTCTAGGAAGTAACTAACTTGCTTTTGATATTACAGGCTCATAGGCAGAAGAGACTCAGCTTGTCTCAGATGAGACTTTGTACTGTGGACTTTTGTATTAATGCTGAAATTAATTATGACTTTGGGTGGGCATGATTGGTTTTGAAATGTGAGGACATGAGATTTTGAGGGGCCAGCGGCAGAATGATATGGTTTGGCTGTGTCCCCACCCAAATCTCAACTTGAATTGTATCTCCCAGAATTCCCACATGTTGTAGGAGGGACCCAGGGGGAGGTAATTGAATCATGGGGGCCAGTCTTTCCTGTGCTATTCTCATAATAGTAAATAAGTCTCATGAGATCTGATGGGTTTATCAGAGGTTTCCACTTTTGTTTCCTCCTCATTCTCTGTTGCCACCACCATGTAAGAAGCATCTTTTACTTTCTACCATGATTCTGAGGCCTACCCAGCCATATGGAACTGTAAGCCCAATGAAACCTCTTTTTCTTCCCAGTCTTAGGTATGTCTTTCTCAGCAACATGAAGTGGACTAATACAAGGACCTAGAAATCCACACCAGAATAGATGGGTGTACTATATAAGAATATAGTTCATAAAAATCATAATATTTCTAACCATTAGGGAAAATAATGATCATTTAATAAAGTACGTTAGGGAACTGGCCAGCCATTTGTAAAAAATAAGAAGTTGGATCTACAACCTCATTACTTATATCACAATAAGTAGCCAAGGAATCAAATATTTTAATGGGAAAAAAGCCAAACTAGAAAAACACATACTTAAATATTTTTATAATCTTGGAATAAGTGTGTATAATTCTTTCTAAGTATATGAAAATAAATAATACAGAACATTGTTAATTTTTCTTTTAGAAAATACAAAATTCTATATATTTTTTAGAAGATGACATTATGAGGAAAAAAACTGACAAAACTAGTTATTGGCTTTATTGTGGAAAAAATAGCCTGAACAATTTTCCTGCTGAAAACAACTAAAGTTCAGCTAAAAAAAAAAAAAAAAAAAAAAAGTTATTTAAATACATTGCTGAGCTGGACAGAAATTAAGGAATCTGCAGAGGTCAAAAGTGAAATTAAAGCAGGAGCCTGTGAGCTGAGCGAGCACGGAAACAGTTTCCATTCTCAGGGCATTGCCACCACACCTGCTCTTTATGGTGGTTGCTCAGGGAGAAGGGGACACAATGAAGCAAGGGCCTGGCCCTTTACTGTTGGGGCGAACGAGAAACACACCTTGTTGGATAGAAGGGGAAAGCTAGGAAAGTGTCTAGGACCACCTTGGCACTGAGCAGACAGAAGGGAAACCTCCTCTGAGGATGTGTTAGGCCTCATGGGGCCAGAGTTCTCATTATCTGATGCAGTTAGTACAAGCAACTTCAAGCTAGCAGTGGCCCCAGGCAACCGGCAGAAACAAGTGCAGATCTTCTCTGAGGACATGCAGATTCAACCCAGGCCTAAAGAACTCTGAAAAATAATGTGCCAAAGAAAATGAGCATGCAGTCAAAAAGGAAAGAAACAAAGTACTAGATGCAAGAGCCAGCAGATATAAGCTGGCAACATCTTTAGATACTAGAGTTATCAGACACAAAGTATAAAATAACACATTTAGTATGTGTAAGTAAATGTGTGTATGAGAAACAGAAAGATGAGAAAGGAATGCGAGACTATCAGAAGCAAACAAGCAGATTTGGAAAAGAAGCAATAGAGTTCTAAAATTGAACCATATAATAATTAATATCAAATATTCAGTGGGTGGGTTAAACGGAAGATTAAACACAGATGGAAAGAAGTTAGTATCCTGAAAGATAGTTTGGAAGACATTATCCGGAGTACCACATAGAACATCAAATATAATTTTTTTTTTTTTTTCTGAGATGGCATCTCACTCTGTTTCCCAGACTGAAGTGCAGCGGCACTGAGAGGTGACAATGTGCTAGTAACCCTCGCTCTCGGCATCTCCTTGGCCTTGACGTCTACTCTGGTGGTGCTTGAGGAGCCCTTCAGCCCGCCATGGCACTGTGGGAGCCCCTCTCTGGGCTGACCAAGGCTGGAGCTGGCTCCCTCTGCTTGTGGGAGATGTGGAGGGAAGGCGCAGGCGGGAACCGGGGCTGTGCATGGTGCTCACAGGCCAGCATGAGTTCAGGGTGGGTGTAGGTTCCAGGGGCCCTGCACATGCAGCGGCCAGCCAGCACTGCTGGCCCCAGGCAGTGAGCGGCTTAGCACCCGGACCAGCAGCTGTGGAGGGTGCGCCAGGTCCCCTAGCACTGCCGGCCTGCCCCTGCTATGCTCAAATTCTTGCCAGGCCTCAGCCACCTCCCTGCAGGGCAGGGCTCGGGACCTGCAGCCCGCCATGCCTGAGAACCCCCCCACTTGGGGGGACTCCAGCACGGCTGGCCGGAGCCTCCCGGATGGGCACTGCCCCCTGCTCCACAGTGCCCAGTCCCATCGACCGCCCAAGGGCTGAGAAGTGCGGGCATGTGGTATGGGACTGAGGGGCAGCTCCACCCACAGCCCCTGTGCAGCATCCACTAGGCCAAGCCAGGTGGGCTCCTGAGTGGGGTGGGAACTTGGAGAACTTTTATGTCTAGCTGGAGGATTGTATATGCACCAATCAGCACTCTGTGTCTAGCTCGGGGTTTATGGATGCACCAATCAGCAGTCTGTATCTAGCTAATCTGGTGGGGACTTGGAGAACTTTTATGTCTAGCTGGAGGATTCTAAATGCACCAATCAGCACCCTGTGTCTATCTCAAGGTTTGTAAATGTACCCATCAGTGCTGTGTCTAGCTAATCTAGTGGGGACTTCCAGAACTTTTGTGTCTAGCTAAAGGATTGTAAATGCACCAATCAGCACCCTGTCAAAACGGACCAATCAGCTCTCTGTAAAATGGACCAATCAGCAGGATGTGGGCGGGGCCAGATAAGGGACTAAAAGCAGGCTGCTGGTGCTAGCAGTGGCAACCCACTAGGGTTCCATTCCACCCTGTGGAAGCTTCGTTCTTTCGCTCTTCTCAATAAATCTTGCAGCTGCTCACCCTTTGGGTCTGCCCCGCCTTTAAGAGCTGTAGCACTCAGCAGAAAGGTCTGCAGCTTCATTCCTGAAGCCAGAAAGACCCGAACCCACCAGAAGAAAGAAACTCCAGACACATCTGAACATCTGAAGGAACAAACTCTGGACACACTGTCTTTAAGAACTGTAACACTCACCGTGAGGGTCTGCGGCTTCATTCTTGAGGTCAGCGAGATCAAGAACTCACCAATCCCGGGCACAGCACAACTTTGGCTAACTGCAACCTCTGAATCCCAGGTTCAAGTGATCCTTCTGCCTCAGCCAACTGAGTAGCTGGGATTATAAGCATGCGCCACCACTCCCAGATAAGTTTTGTATTTTTAGTAGAGATGGGGTTTTGTCATGTGGCCCAAGCTGGTCTCAAATTCCTGACCTCAAATGATCTGCCCGCCTTTGTCTCCCAAATTATTTGGATTACTGACGTAAGCCCCTGCACCTGGCTCATATAGAATATTTTAAAGCAGAGTTACGAGACATAGAAGATAGACAAACTCTTATATGTATCTAATAGAAGTGCCAAAGGTTATAGAACAGAAAAGCAATATTTGATGAGATAATAGCCAGAATTTTTCAGAATTATGGAGATACATCAGAGCTCAAATTCAGGAAATTCAATCAATCTTAGGAAGAATAAATAGAAACAAAACAATACCTAGATATGTCATGGTGAAGCTGCAGAATCCGAAAGATAATGATATTTGAAAGCAGTTAGAGAGAAAAGGGAGATTACTTTTAAAGAACAGCAGTTAGACTGACAACTGATGTCTCAACAGCTATAGTGCAACGCATGGAATAATATCATCATTGTGCTGAAAGAAAATCTGCAAACATAAAATCTTTCAAGAATGAGAGTGAAATAAAGAAAATCTCTCAGTCAAACAAAAACTGAGAGAGTTTACCACCAATAGAGTTTTACTAAGGCAATTTTTGAAAGTAGGTGCAAGATAGTTCCAGAAAGGTTTGGAATGAAGAAAAAATTGTGTAAAACAGCAGTAAGAATGTCAAATATATTGAGCTAAAGAGAGATTGAAGTAAAATATTGGACAATTTAAGCATATAGTTTTGGAGGGCCTAATTGGTGTTATTTATTTAGAGCTTGCATTATTTGGAAGAATAGTAATAAAAACAGTTAACTTTAGATTTTTAAAGCTAGACTATCAAAATAGCTAGGGAAACCACTAAAAGAAAAATGCATAATTTCTAAACTTGTAGAGGAAAGTAATGCAGTAAGAATAGTTGGAAGTGAGACCAAAACGCATTGTTTGAGAGTGTGTGTATATATACACATACACACATACATATGTATACATACATATATATAACACACACATATATATGGAAATATCACAAAAGTAAGAGACAGTGAACACAAAATTGAGAAAGTCTGTGGAGGCAGAACACAAACTGTGGCACTCTACATGGTCTCCCTTAGTCTGGGGTCAGTGAAGTTGGCCACAGGATACACTCAAGGGTGCCTCTAAATGCCAAGAGTGGAGTACACAGAGGGAACCCGAGAACGAGTTCTCAGCAGCACCTTTGGTAGCCGAAGGGTCTATGGTGAAGATGGAGAAAAACGTCGATTAAGATCCCACATTCCCTTCCTGAATTCTCTGGCACGATTTCAGCTTGGGAGAATTGTACGATCCCATGAAGGAGAGGATGGGGTCCCAGATGTGATGAGGGGGATTTTCCCCTGGCCAATGAGGTGACAGCTCAGGTCACAACATCTGACTTACGTGAATTAAGGAATCAGATATTTCATTGTCTGAGAACAAAACAAAACAAAACACCTCACTCACCAAATGTGGTGATGATCTTTGGTGAAATTTCAGGTGACTTTTAGTTTCTTTATATTTTCATTTATAATGTTAACATAAAATACCCCAGATATATATAAAACTAAACTCATCTGATTGTAGGATGTAACAAGGAGATTTTTCTGTGTCTTGAAAAGACCAGTGTTTGTAATTCCCTAGAAGTTGCCCTGAAAACATTATTTTGGTTGTAGTTTTTAATGTTCTAATTGAATTTCCTACGGCGGCTGTGCTTTAGAAACTGTAAAGCCCATATCTGCTCTCATTGTCATCATCTTTTCCCATGTGGAAGTTAGTATTTTGGCAATCATTCTGCCCTCAAGAGATCATTTTATCAAAACAGAAATCTGTAACTCATGCTGTTGCATAAGACTAAGTCACCTTCTAACAGAGGATTTCCACATTATCGGACTTCTGTAATTATTAATATGTGTAAATAATATATTTAAAAGCAGAAAATCAGATCAGAGAAATGGCTGTGGTAGAGACTGTTGTTTTGCCCAATGGTTTCCCCTCCTTTGGGCACACAGCTAGATTAGCATTCTCAGCCTTCCCTATCATGAGGTGATGACTAAGTTCTCTTCAGTGGAATGTGAGCACAAGTGCTGTCCGCTACTCCTAGGCCTGGCCATCAAAAACTCCCACATCCCCTCCTCCAAACTCTTTTTTCCTTCAGGCTGCCTACCCCTCACCTGACTCACCTCCCCAGCGAAGGCAACCACAAAGCCACATGCTGAAATGGCAAAGTTACCGTCAGCCTGGGGCTCTGAATGACTGTGTGGAGCATGCTACTCCCACCCCCGCTGCCACCTCAAACCTCTCTAGACCACGTGTGCTCAGGAGATTAGCTGCTGTCAGGCTTTGAGTCTTTGGGTCTGCTTGTTTCCACTATCTTGCCTACCCTAAAGAAAACAGTGGCACATTCTCGAGAGTGGCTCGTAATGGATTGAGAATGAAATTTTTTTCTCTAATGACTTTATTTGTAACACTCCTCTTCAGAGGATTCCTCAAACACTGTGTGGTGTTTCACCCATGAATGTCAGATTTACTTCATTAGTTAATTTGATCTCCTGGGTGCAAAACTGTTCATCTTTTCACTCAGTGTGAAACAGAGGCACACTCTGTGGGGTACATCTCAGATGCCAAAAGTTACACAGAGCAGTGTTTTCCACTACATCTATTTGGTTTGTTACAATTACGGGTGGGAATGTGATGTGGAAGCTGAAACTGCAGTTTTCAAAGTGGAAAAATAGCAGAAGCCTCCTATTTAGAGAAAACCAAAGGTTTAAAGTGATGGTAATAACTAAAACTCCATACTCCAGTAGTCCTCTCTGATCCTCAGTTTCCTTTCCACTGTTCAGTTACCTGTGGTACAGCACAATAAGATATTTTCAGAGAGAGGCCGGGCGCGGTGGCTCAAGCCTGTAATCCGAGCACTTTGGGAGGCTGAGACGGGCGGATCACGAGGTCAGGAGTTCGAGACCATCCTGGCTAACACGGTGAAACCCCGTCTCTACTAAAAAATACAAAAAACTAGCCGGGCGAGGTGGTGGGCGCCTGTAGTCCCAGCTACTCGGGAGGCTGAGGCAGGAGAATGGCGTAAAAACCCGGGAGGCGGAGCTTGCAATGAGCTGAGATCCGGCCACTGCACTCCAGCCTGGGTGACACAGCGAGACTCCGTCTCAAAAAAAAAAAAAAAAGATATTTTCAGAGAGAAAGACCACATTCACATAATTTTATTACAGTTTACTGTTATAATCATTCTATTTTCTTAGTTATTGCTGTTACTCTTTTACTGTACCTAATTTATAAACTAGACTTTATCATAGATGTGTATGTATAGGAAAAACATTTTTTATATAGGGCTTGGAACCATCCTTGGTCTCAGGCATCCACTGGAGGTCTTGGAATGTATGCCTGTGGATAAGGGGAGGCTCCTGTAACGTGCTGTTCTGGAAGAGGCTGCAGACATTTCAGGAGAGTTGTCTCCTCCAGAATGAGCCTGCTGTTTTGACTGTTCTTCATTAGCCTATCTCAGATGGCACTCAAATGTAGCGGAGCCATTTACACATATCCCACAAATCTGACTCTAGAAGCCTTGATAAATTATATGAATATTGACTAAAGATTTCTGCAAGGAGTGCTGTGAGACTTTATACACGGGACACACAGAAAAATGTTTTAAAATTCCACTTCACCCGTCCATCTCTACCAGTTCCCTACAGTGGTTGCTCAAACATCTCTCCCATGGCCGTCTCTTTGCTTTCCTCCACTTTCCTCTCCCTCTTCTTTTGCTAGCTCCTCTGTTCTTTTCAAGGCAAATCCTGCTACAGTTCCTTCAGATACTCCATGCCTTGTTCAATACACTGAGCTAGAAGGAAAGGACCAGGGAAAGGAACAGAGGTTGGAAAAAGGTTGTGAATTCCTAAGTATGAATCTTTTTGTTTCTGTCAGAATGATATTGAAGTTTTATGAGATTGTATTAATCATAAGATTCTTTTCTATGCTCTTTCCACTTTTCAAGGAAAAGCTGTTAGTTACCCCAACAGCACTGTAGCCCTTCACTGAATGAACTGGGAAAGTGCGGAAGGGCAAGGCCCAGAAATTGGGGGTGCGGCTTTGATCTCTACAGATATCAGTTGTAATTCTTGGTTACCATTTTTGGGGAGCAGATGCTTCAGTCCACTGACAAACACTTGAGAAATGACTGAAGAGATCTTTAGGGATGCAAAGATTTACTCTTAAATGTTGTTTGTTTCCATTTTTACCCAGGATTCTAATGCTATGGAATTCATAAAAGAGCAGTTCTGGAAGGCTTGCTTGTCCTTTAGATAATGCTGGAGGACAAGTACTTCTTCAGGTTGTTCGCTTGGAGCTTTCCCTGAAGCAACCAAACTGGAGCACCCACCCTGCGCCCTGCAATCGCTGTAGCTGTCCCTCAGCCTTGCTTCACGAAGAGGAATGATGGTGATTACCTGGCACTGCCATTTTGTCGTGTCACTGGACGGGGAGGCCTGTGTTAGGAGCTGCCAGGAGCCATTGTGAGCAGGCGAGTTTGAGATATCTGACCACAATGAGGGCCCTAAGTTCTCCAAGAGGGTGGCTGAGACTCCTAGTCCTGGATGATCTGCTTCCTGTCTCTTACTGGGGATGAGAACCCTGAACTAGAACTGAGAATTCTAGGGACACGCGTTTCCTTTGACCTGGACCCTCTGATGGCCAACACCCACCTGGCACCTCACTCCTGGGGCCTCTGCCGCACACTTCTGTGTATGGGGTCTCTGACAGCTTCACGTTACCTAGCATCATTTCCTCTGTGACCTTTACAGTTGTCAAATGAGCTTATGGTCTTTTTTTTCCCCCCCCTCTAGTCCTTTGCCCCTGGAGTGAAATAAAGCTGCACATTAATCAACCTGGGTCCAGACACTTCGCTTTGAGAGTCTTTTGTAGTTCTTTGCTGTCTAATATAACATACATTTAGAAGCACGGCCACCCTGCCCTTTCGGAATCCATTGTATTCTGAAAGCCGGCATGACATAAGCTTGTTTAGATGAAAGGGCCAAGCCTGTTTTGGTAGCTTCTGTTTGTCTTGCTTGACTTTGGTGAGATCATATTAAAGTTTCATGCTTTCTGGGTGTGTAAAATTGATGTAGCATAAATTAGTTGGCTGATCTAGGCATTTTTCCTCTATTGTTTGAAAATTACTGTCTCCGGGAAGCTCCCTAGTGGATACAACCTTGCCTGCATGGATCTTAGACAAAACACCACTGTTCATAGTTGTCATAAAAGTATGTATCTATGGAGGAAAAAAGGGCTCTCTGAAAAATCAGACAAAATGGCTATTTTTACATATTCTTTTTTTTTCTTCCCATCATTTCTAAAGAATGTACATCCCATGGTGATGTGGATGATCTAATGGCATTTTGTACCGGCAATGTTAAAAATTGGTGTGACAGACTTCATCTCAAACTGTATGGTTACATTCTAAAATCACACATGAAAGCTTATATTGAAATGTATACTTGAAAAAAATATACTTGTATCATGTAGGAAGGTGATGTGCTTGACTTAAATACCAAGATAATTTAGTGTAGAGAAATCTTTGGAATAATTAATATAACAGATGTTCACCTTGTAATACCTTAAAAATAGAAATCTTAATGCATTTAAAATTAATTAAAGGTTGAAGCCTTCTAACTTAATTATATATATTTTTATGAAGATGAAACAAAATTTAAGGAAGTTTGATACCATAAGTAATTATTAGTTGTTTTCATTTTGTAGTTGGCTTGGTAAAATTTATATAGCCCTCTCGCTCAAAAATAAATTCCAATGACTTTTTTAAAAAGTATGAACTTTTATGCTATAGAAGATGCAATATGCTTAGCTTACCCTCAATCTCAGACCTATTTTGTGCCCCAAATGAAAATTTCATGCTGTTTCCCTCTTACAAACTGTTATACATGTTGTTCCTTCTACCTGGAACTCTTCCACTCCTTCCCACCTCTGTCTAGTCCTGCACATCCTCTTGACTTCAACTTAAGTCGCTACACAGGAGGGCTTCCCTGATCCCCCTTTCAGCTCTGTTAGCCTTCCATTATATTCTCCCCCTAAACCTATACTTCTTATACCAAACACGGTTATCCTATGTTTGTCTTCTCTGTTAGATTATGCACCCCTCTAGGGCAGGGACCATATAGTTAATTCTTGAACAATACGGCTTTGAACTATGTGGGTCCACTTATACACATAGATTTTCTTCTGCCTCTGCTGCCCCTGAGACAGCAAGGCCAACCCCTCTTCTTCCTCCTCCTCAGCCTACTCTAGGTGAAGACAATGAAGATGAAGACCTTTATGATGATCCACTTCCATTTAATGAGTAGTAAATTTAGTTTCTCTTCCTTATGATTTTCTTTTCTTTTCTTTTTTTCTTTTTTTTGAGACAGAGTCTCGCTCTGTCACATAGGCTGGAGTGCAGTGGCGCAATCTTGGTTCACTGCAACCTCCGCCTTCCGGGTTCACGCCATTCTCCTGCTTCAGCCTCCCGAGTAGCTGGGACTACAGGTGCCCACCACCATGCCTCGCTAATTTTTTGTATTTTTAGTAGAGATGGGGTTTCACCACGTTGGCCAGGATGGTCTCAATCTCTTGACCTCGTGATCCACTCACCTCGGCCTCCCAAAGTGCTGGGATTACAGGCACGAGCCACTGTGCCCGGCCTCCTTATGATTTTCTTAATAGAATTTTCTTTTCTCTAGCTTTTGTTAAGAACACAGTATGTAGGCAGCGTGGAGTGGCTCACCTCTGTAACCCCAGCTCTTTGGGAGGCTGAGGTGGGTAGATCACTTGAGGTCAGGAGTTCTAGACCAGTCTGACCAACATGGTGAAATCTCGTCTCTACTAAAAATACAAAAATTTGCTGGGCATGGTTGTGCATGCCTGTAATCCCAGCTACTTGGGAGGCTGAGGTAGGAGAATTGCTTGAACCCAGGAGGCGGAGGTTTCAGTGAACTGAGATTGTGCTGTTGCACTCTAGCCTGGGCCACAAGAGTGAAACTCTGTCTCAAAAAAAAAAAAAAATACAGTATGTAATACATATAACACACAAAATACTGTTAATTGATTATTTATGTTACCAGCAAGCATTCCAGTCAATAGTAGGCTATTAGTAGTTAAGTTTTTAGGGAGTCAAAAATTATCTGTGGATTTTTGACAGCCCAGGGGGTCAGTGGCCCTAACCCCTGCATTGTTCAAAGGTCAGCTGTATTTGCTTGTTGCACTTTACATTCCCGGTATTTAGCACAGTCCCTGGCATTACTGAATGAATGGGTCTATGTTAGGGATAGACATCTGAACAACTTATGACGGACTCTTGCTTCTAATTACTATTGTGTATACGTACATGTGATTTAATAAAAGGATGAGTTTTTAAAGAATAAACCAAGAAAATTCTCTAATGAATCCCTTGGTCTTCTTTGATTCAACAAATAGTTGATTAGTTTTTTTTTTTTTTTTTACAGATGAAGTAAATTTTATTGAGCTTTATGTCAGGTGTCATACAAGACCATGAATACTCTTGTTCTTAGTAAGCAAATCAGATAATGGGTACATACGGTACTAGATCAGTGTGCAAAGGATGTCAGGAACTTTTAACTTTTAACTTTGTTTCCATATAATTATAACGAAAATATAATATAAGGATTAAACTGTGGAAACAAATAGGACGAACAGATAGAAGACTTACACGGGAATGCTTTAGCAATAGCAGGAGCATATTTCCTTTTTAAGTTGTCTTTAAAGACTCAATTATTTGTTTGTCAGTATTGCTGGTTATGGACTAGAAAAGGCATTATCTATGGGAGGACCACACCAACTTTAGTTCATCTACAATAAATCTCTTACCTTCAGTATGAATGGAGTATAAATTGCCTGTTATCCAAAGTTCAGTATGAATGGAACAAAAATTGCCTCTTATCCAAATGATGAAAGTCAGAAATTTCTCAAAATATGGTATTCCAAAACACACAGCTTACTACTGATCCAAGGTGTGAGAAATACTGTCACGAGTGGACTTGTCTCCTTAGAACTTCACACATTTGGAATTTTAAAAACCCCACTTGAAAGTACTCTATTTTTTAGATACTATTAAAAGGCCTATCTTAAACAAAGTGATTGTTTTGGCAAAAAACCAGGCTTGTGAAAGTTTCTATTTATGTATTGTGCTTCTATTTCTCCCTAAATTCAGAAAAAAAAAGGGAGAAAAGGAAAAAGAAAGCAAAAAATGATGAGCATTGGTATTTTGCAGAGAGGCTAATGGTTTGGGAAGCACTCACCTCCTGTACAAACCAGACTCGCAGAAATCTCCAGAGTCTTCCAGACGCAAAGGGTCTGACCAGCTGTTCCTCTGTGCAGAAGCAGCACTCCTGGGGGAGCAGTGCACGAGAGGGCGCCACTCTCAGAGGACCCAGAATTCCTGTCAACTGATGGTCGTTTGACCAACTCTGGCAGCAAACATCCACGTTTAAACTTACCTTAAGTTTATATATGTGATTATCTCACAACACTATACTAAAAGATAAACAGAGATGACAGAAACTCAAATGAGAAATTTCTCCATTGTCATCTTTGGTACATAGGTTTTCTGAAGATTCTTAGCACTCTGGAACAATGAAGCTGAGGGGAGAGTCGTCCACAAGGGCAGCTGCACAACTGCGTGCAAGGCTTGGTAGAGGCAGCGTGTTCGGTGCTAATTGCCAGTGTCGTTCCATGGGGCAGTTCAGAGCAGTGCAGGGAAACAGTGATGTTCTAAGATCACAGAATCTAGAGTTTGGGAACGCTGACATTTTTACCCTGTTCGCTTCGTACTAGCTGTGTGACCATGGGTTAGTTACTTAACTTCTTTACACATGAGTTTCCTCATTGTTAAAATGCAGCCCCAATAGCAATTTCTTCCCATAAGGTTGTAATATACATAAAGTAAGATAATATGCATAACATGTTTAGAACAGTGCCTGGCGTGTGAGTGCACAAGCTGCATCAGTGAGTGGTTGGATTCCTCACTGCATTTCCGCATGCTGGGAGTGAGCTGCTTTACCGCTCAGACTGAGCAGTGTGGCAGCCCAGGTCCTTGGCAGGTGCTCCTTCCCACTAGGCTTTTTGCCTGTACAGACCACTCCTTTCGAGGGCAGTGCTGATCTATTTCAGTTACAAGACCTGGTGCAGGCACATGAATAAACCAAGACAGTTATTATGTCCCTCAAGGAGATAAGCAAACGGAATATGTGATGGCATGAGGAAGGTGATAAGCCCCAAGGCTAGGGTGCCCACTTATGATTCCATAAAATCACAGAACACTGATTCCAAGCAAGATAAAGTCCTTCAGAGCTCATATATGCCAGCCTCCTCCCTGAGTAATAGATTCCTTTATTATCTCCCAACCAAACTGAGACTAGCCTCTGCTTGCTGAGGTAGCTTGATGAGTGAGAGGCTGTGTGATGAAGGAGGGAGTGGGAAGAGCCAGGAGACAGGCGCTTCAGCTGGGGCAGGTCACTCTCCCCTCAGGAGAAGACCAAGGGGTTCCAATGAGATGACGTCCAATGTTCCTTCTAAGAACTTGCTCAAATTCTAAGACTCAATGACTTTATAACTTTGGAGAGCACCTCTGTCATCACTGGGCAGCTCTACAGTTAAAATGCTTTCGCATACACACTATACTCTATTTTTATCTGTTGGCTTTAGCTCTGTCCTCTGGAGACACAGAAAGTCAGTTCATTATCTTCTCCATGTGAGTTCCTGAAGGATTTGCCGGCAGCCCTCCTGTCTTCTTTGAGTCCTGCCTCCCTCTGAACTTGTGATGTGTATAGCGTCCAGCCCTCACTGCCGAGGACTCCTGCTTCATGTCCCCCCCCTCAGCAAACTCCTCTTATCTCATGCTTCTTATTCTGCCCTTCTCTTCACTCTCCATATGTGTGCATGGTCTCTGTCCTCACCCACACCCTCCAGTCAGTGCACCCGTCAGCCAGTTGGTGAGTGTGACTTCTGAAGGCAGTTGCTGTTTAGCATTACGCAGCTTATAGCAAAGGAACCACATGTCCACATCAACACAAACATCAAACCCAAGGTCCAAGGTCTAGTAGAGCTGACAACACTGTACAGTTCAGGTAAGGTCTCTTGTCTCGTTTCTGAGGTTTAGGAAAGGCCAAAATGCCCATGCAATCCTCCTAGGTGTGTGGGATATAATTCTAGGACTGAATCGATGGTTGTTATTCTGCAAGATACCTGAAGATGAAAGGTGGCTGCATTGTTTCTCAGGAATGAACCTTGGTCCCCTTCATTATCTGCTGTCCTATCAGAGGACACACTCAATGGCTTTTTCTCAAAATGAGAGGCACGTGGTAGCTGTGGAGGATGAAAACTGTTGTCTGTTAGCTTGGATATCTATTTCTTGCTGCCTTTTTCTAACTCTCCACTTCTCTACTCAGAGCAAGCTTTTTGAAAGACCCATCTTGTCTCAACTCCACAAAGAATGGAGGAACTTCTGTCTGTGCTTTGGCCTCATCATTAAGGGGAAGTAACTTCCTTTGAAGCCCAGGGTGGTGGTAACAAGGATATCCATACCGAAAGAACGCCAAGAGGTAGGTGCGATTCATGGCTCAGTTAAATAAGTGAGCATAGGTTGCCTTGGTTTGTTGCTTCCCAATTCTCCATTAGTAGACTTTTAACCCTTATAGGTCAGATGTAAGTTAAAATGCAAATATTCCCTTGGAAGGGTAACATTTTGCTGTTACCATCCACCTAAAGAACTGAAAGGAGGCTCAGTTAACAGAGAAAGAGAAGCCATAAAAGTAGCAAAGGTGTAGCTTCTCAGGAAGACGGGAGCTGATCAAAATCTAACTTTGCCTTCCTTGTGCTGTATCTGGGCCAGGCCTAGAGAACGGTCACCCTGAGTGACTCTCCGTGAACAGGGCATTTGGTCTCTGCAGGCTTGCCATCCCCGGGTGCTTCTAACATCCTCATGCTTAATAATGTCCTTGAAGTGTGCCTGTTCTTCTAATATAAGTGTGCTTTCTTTGGCTAATCAGACAGAAGTTGTTAAGCATCTCTGGAGAGTATGAGAAAAGCTATTACAATATTAAAAAAACTCCTTTTCTAGGCGGATTCACAAGGAAGTGCCTGAGAGGCAGCTTTCCCCATTGACTGCCAGCATAAAGGAACTAATCACTGAGAAGCTGGGTGGCGAATTGGTGGACTTGGTGAATAGACAATGTTTCCTCTAAGATCCCGGGCCCCGAAGTTATTAAGGGATGAGGCTGGACACTTCTTGATGAGGTCCCTTAATCTCAAAGAGACCTTCAGTATTCATTTCATAACGGGAGATACAACATTTAATCTAAGGGAGGCAGTAAATATTTTGCAGAAAATGTATGGCATGATTTCCAGAACATTTTAACCAATGTCCTTATAAAGATTAAAAAAAAAACAAAAAACAAAAAAAAAAACAGGTTTGTTTTCTTCCGGTCAGCAATTCTTTATTTTGGGGAGAGGCTGTGGAAGGAGGAGAGGGTAACGGATACAAGCTATAATTCAGGAAGGTGACACAAGGAAGGTCAGGCTGGACAGAATGATGTGTGAGATCATGTTAGAAATATCACCAGATTCCTTGGGGAGTTGTAAAGGTGCCTTAATTCTTGTCCTTGCCAAACATCCTATAACAGTACTACAAGATTTTATTTATGATCACAGTCAAATTGGACTCTTATGCCTGGGTAGGCCACAGGTGTGGAATGTCAGTCATGGCTCTTACACTCATCAGAATGGCTCTCATTAGGTCATTAAGGAAAGGACAGGTTTCAAGATGAGGCCCTCCAGAGAAAATGTCATTTTCTTCAGGCTGGAGAGGCACCTGTTTGCTTTTATTAGGCACCTAGTTGGTTTTGCATTGGAAGAGCCATGTGTTTGTGCCTGAAATAAGGGAAGGAAAGAAATATCCCATTTTAAAATCAAAATTGATTTTGATTTCATCCCTGATGAATTGGGTACTTTAGTTATGAAGTCTAAGCTTTTGTTGCCTAATTTTGTAGGCTTTTAATAGAGAATACTTCACACAGATTAAGCCTTGAAAGGAAACAATTACCAAATATGTAAATAGACATTTCTATATACTAATATCTGCACCTAACTATATTTGCCTTTATGGCTATTAAGTGTATTAAATTAGATACACATTAAATATTTATAGTCAATCTTCTATTTTTTTGATGCATACATGAATATTCTCCACCAGAACCAGTCATGTCTGTGAGAAAGCAGATACTTTAGGCAGAACTCCACTGGAATATACATACCTGAAGACTAAGTCCCACTCTCAAGAAACCAGAACATTTGTTTTAATCTGTTTAATCTAATTATTTTATTATAGCTTCCTATAATAGGCCTTATGTTTGACCATCAATCACACAAACTCAGATTATACATAAAATATTAAGATTAGATAGATTCTGATTGGACATTCATCTTTAAAATAAATGCTAGTAACCCTGAGTTAGAAAATAAGGAGAAAAAATAAATTTTTGCTAATGAGGTTATAGTCCAAATATAACATGAGATAAAAATGTCAAGATAAAAATGGAAAGTCTTAATCTTTAAATACTGTTAAAAAGTAGTTAAGTAACACAACAGAAACTTACTAAAATGCTTTAAAAAGCTGTTGTAAATGAAAATGAGTAATTTGTCCTGAAGAGATAATCCAGATATTTGGTTTCCAATTCTGTCATTAGAATGCCTTTTCAACAATTAGATTTCAAATAAGAAATCTATAATAATGTAGATCCATAGGCACATGGTGAATGTTGATAATATCAATTGCAAGAAGGCAGTATCTGGAGCTTTTAAAACACTTTTTGTCCAATGGTTGGGGTTTCAAAATGGATAGAAGAATAACATCTATCATTTTAGAGGTTTTCTGAAAGAAACCAAGGTTCCTTTTAAATTCTTCCTTCTTGGAGATGCCTAAAGGGAGCCTATTGTTGAAGTAAAATACGACACTCAAATATAACTAGCCGAATAGGAGACAAAGAAGCCTCTATAGTTGAATCCTAATTAGAGGACATTTTGTTCTACTTCAAGCCCTATCCCCCATTCTAGCTTTAACCTTCTTCTTAGATCCACTTTAAAAGGCAAAGGTCTGCTTAGGAATAATGAACTTTCATGGATCAAGGTTCCATTATTTTCATTTTATGGAAGATCTGGATTCAGTTCTGAAATACTATCCGGTCTCTGTGGGTCTTTGGGACTCCATGTGTTTTGCTAAACAGCAGCTCTTCGGCAAAACGATTGAACAGTGGGGCCCTAGGACATATTTTAAGAACACTCATGCCTGGTTACCATTTAAGAATTCACCAGACAAAAATGATTACCAGGTCACTGCCAGCTACAATTCTTACATTTCAACATTTTAAATAATTTATATGAAAGGCAAAGAAAGTACATGTCACTTTTTTGGTTTTCAATCAAACTAGCAGTTTACATATTAGGACCTATTACTTTCCAAAAGTCACACAGTCCCTATAAGTTTGCCACACAGCTTATTACCAAAAATATTTCCAGTCTACATGTGTTTACATATCAAAGAAAGCTTAATTAATCAGAGGAAATCTAGCACAAATGTATGTTGTAGCCTAAATAATTTAGTTTCTAGCTAAATGCAGATCTATTTCAGATTATCATATTTTAAAATAAAAATGAATCACCCAGGAAATGATCACTTATGGCTAAACTAGTATTTTAATGTCATTAATAGTTCTTGTTTTTGAATAAATAGTATGTTAACAAAAGACTTTTGGAGCAACTTGTTGTAAATTGTGTTTTTTAGATTTACCAGAAAATTTTGATATGAATTATTGAAATACCCACTTCCACATATAAAAACTAGGTGTCTTTGATATATTTTGTTTAAATATGCAAATATGTTAACAATAAAGGAGATATAAGCTCATGTAATGAGATTACTTCCATTATTTTTAAGTTACTTTAAATATTTGTTGGGGAAAACTTGTTAGCAGTGGGTCATTGATCTAGAACAACACAATGACCACCCAGTTGTCTGTGTTCTAGCCAAATTCTCTACACTAACATGAGAAAGGGCACAATGATCTTTCTGGGATCAGGGGTTTATTACTCTGTTCTCACTCTGTTAATAAAAATATAACCAAAACTGGGTAATTTATAAAGGAAAGAGGTTTAATGGACTCACAGTTCCACATGGCCTCACAATCATGGCAGAAGAGCAAGGGATGTCTTACATGGCAACAGGCAAGAGAGAGCTTGTGCAGGGGAACTCCCCTTTATAAACCATCAGATCTCATGAGACTTATTCACTATCACGAGAACAGCATGGGAAAGACCTCCCACCAGGTCCCTCCCATGACACATGGGAATTATGGGAGCTATAGTTCAAGATGAGATTTGGGTGGGGACACAGCCAAACCATATCATGGGGTTTGTCATTGGCCTGGATGGAACATCCTTGTCAAGACACACACACACACACACACACACACACACACACACACACAACTTAGAGAAAGAGAGACAGTCAAAAGAAAGAGAGAGAAGAAGGAGAGCACACGGTTTATTATGAGGGATTGGACCAGGTGATTTTGGAAGCTGAGAAGTCCCACCATCTGCCACCCGCCAGCTGAAGGTGTAATGCCAGTCCAAGCTCAAAGGCCTGAGAAGCAGAAAAGCCCGTGACGTAAATCCTAGCCTGAGTTCAAAGGTCCAAGAACCAGGAAGGCCGATGAGCAAGGGCAGGAGATGATATCCCAACTCAAGTAGAGTGTGCAAAGTTGCCCTTCCTCCACTTTCTGTTCTATTCTGGCCCTCAGGAGACTGGATGATGCCCACCTACAGTGGCAGGGCTATCTTCTTTATTCAGTCTATGGATGAAAATGCACATCTCTTCTAGAAACACCCTTACAGGTACACCCAGAAATAAAGCCGTACCGCTTGTCTGGGGCATCCTTTGGCCCAGTCAAGTTGACACATAAAATTAATCATTGGCTGGGCACGGTGGCTCATGTCTGTAATCCCAGCATTTTGGGAGGCTGAGGTGGGCAGAACACAAGGTCAGGAGATTGAGACCATTCTGGCTAACAAGGTGAAACCCCGTCTCTACTAAAAATACAAAAAAATTAGCCGGACATGGTGGCAGGTGCCTGTAGTCCCAGCTACTCGGGAGGCTGAGGCAGGAGAATGGTGTGAACCCAGGAGGTGGAGCTTGCAGTGAGCGGAGATCGCACCACTGCACTCCAGCCTGGGCGACAGACTCCATCTCAAAAAACAAAAAAAAAAAAAAAAAAAAAATTAATAATCATACTGGCTCATTCAAATGAACAAACTGCTTATTCAAAAAAATAAACTTGTACCTTAATGGCTGCCCTCAAATTTAATGTCATTGCTATGGTTTGGCTAAGGAAATATTATGCATTTAAAAACCCTAATCATACCTCTAGCCCATTGCTGAAGGAGCATCTACCAAGTAAAGTAACTCCAAATGATCTGTTCCTTGAGTTGGTATTCACCTTTATCAGTGGTTTAGAGGTTTCCTTTCCACAGCTATGGTCCCTTTTGGAGCCAGCTGCTGTCATCAAGGGAGAGGGAGTGTTGGCTGCTGACCTGCGGGTGGCCAGCTGCTTCTGATACTCTGCTAGCCTTGGGCTCCTGGCCCTCTTGCTTGAAAGTTGTCCTCAGCCCCTGCAGACAGATGCTCTGGAGCTTGACTGTTCCTTTACTGGACTTCCTGCTTTCCTCTGCCCCGGGAGTCTCCGTCATCTTTACTTTCCTTTACTTGCCAGGCTTCTTCTTCCCTGTGGCTGCTCCCTGGTCCTAAGTTTCCAGAGTGTTTACCTGCTTCCTGGTGTGTCCAAACTATCCAGTTGAATTTAAGTTTTCTTTCTGAAAAACCCAAGTCTGCAAAATCACATTAAGAACTGATAGAGTTCTTTCATTTAAATTCTTTCCTAAACAAAACAATCCTGCCTTGCTCTTAGGGGTGCTGTCAGCTTAAATGTGTAAATGTCCTTCACCTTTCTTGATTTTTAAGGTTTGTTTTCAGAAAAACAGGAATTGCAACTGGAGGGCAAAATGCACACTTTAGCAATACATACAGCTTCACATTTACTCCTACACTGGCTATAGAGAATACTCTATTCTCCAATGTCTATAAACAGGGCCTGGTTCATAGTTCTAATTAATTAACTTTATTAACTTGGAGCTGAAAGGAGGTGGCAACTTAAGGAAATAAAAAGCAATAGACCTTGCCTGACTAGTTCCATATAACTGCTTTTTAACTGAAGGTAAAAGAACAGTCACTTACTTATTACATGTAATAAAGCAAAATAGATGCTTAGACAGACTGCATAGCACAGGCTATTCCCAGCTTATCCACAGAATATGTTTTCAAAAAAAGAGACAAAAGAAAGCATTTTTTTTCATTTAGTGCAAGTAGCAAGTTTATTTTCTTTGATATAGAATTAACAGAGCAATGATGCCCAAATGAGGTAATACTACATTTGCATAGGATAACTTTCCTTGACACACTTATTTAGATCTTTGTTAAAGTTATTGATTGTCAGATCAGAGAAATTGCAATTCCAAGTTTATTCATAAAATAAAAAAATGTTGTTACTTTGGAAATTTCAAAATGGCAATTTTATCTCAGAGTCATAATTACAAGGGAAAAATACTCTCTTAGCTAAGACCAAGAGTTTCGGCAGCACTGCAATACTGTTTATATCCACGTTACACAAAAGCACATGCATTTGGCAAAGAGAGTGCATACGTTCTTATTGCATCTTTTTTCGTTATGTGCTGTATTGCTTTATGGTCCCCTAGAGGGTCTACTTAACACAAATTCAACAATGATGATAATGAGGTCACCAGTCATTTCCTTACATATATAGCCCTAATGTATTCAATTACATGTTTTTGATGTTGTGCTGGTAGTATATAGATCCCAATTAGGGAGAAACCTGGGCCTATATAAACAATATATATGGAATATACATGGATATGTAAAGACTTGAGGTTGATGACTTGACATCCGTTAATGGATTAAAAATAGTAAAGTAAAAATTCCAGTGGCTTAGAAAGATGGTATTTTCTTAAGGACACACTGCTGAACACATGGCCACCTACCTGCTCTCTAAAGCAATATGTATAATTTAACCATCAAATATAGAACAGAGGAATACCAGGAGACAAAAAAAAAAAAAAGTATTAAAGCCCATTACAATCTTGAATAAACCAAAACCTCCAGTACACAGAAAAAGCATTGCAATCATATGTTTAGCTTTATTTTTCTAATATATGTCATAATTTAAAACTATATAAAGTCACTTACATAAAAGCAATTTTTTCAAGTGTTATAGTTTAGAGCATGGCTTTATATTTGGCTTAATCATTTTTTTTTAAACCAGTTTAACTTATAAAGCTCGTAATCTTGCCAGCAGGGCTTCAACTTCGGGAACTGATTCATTTTTAGAAAAAGAGCCAAGAAGTTCTGTTTCCTTTTTTCTGTTGCTTTCTACATTACAGGCTTCCTTCTTCTCAACTGCCTTGATCCTCCCGGTAGACGTATGAGTGTCTAGATTATAATTAAGCTCCTTGGCGACTGGAGTCCTTGTTGAGTTGCAATTGATATTGTAGTGTGAACGTGACCCTTCTGTCAACTGCACTTTCTGATTTTCTACAGTAAGGAAAAAAGAAACATAAAACTTATCACCATGAAAACCAAGGACTGTGCACATTATAAAACACATTTAAAGTAATTATTCTCAATAAATAAGTAGTCTTCTTACATAGACTGAACAAAGAAACATTTAACAGAGTAAGACAGGTTTAAAGTAATCACACAGGGTTTTAAGAATAAACTAAAATATAACAGCCAACCATTTCATTAGCACTAATGTCCATTTCCTTCTTCCTTTATGCTTGACATGCCTGTCACGTGGTTATTATCAGGGCCTGGTCCCATATTTCTTTCAGGTCTCTGTTCAAACACTACCTAAAAAGAGAGGCCTTCTCTAGCCACCCATCCAAAATAGCATTTGCCCTTTGCAATGCTCTATCCTTCCCTGTCATGTTTTCCTTCACAGGACTGATGATGGCTGGACACATCATATATTTGCTCACTTGTCCATTGTCTGTCTTACTAGAATGTGTGCTCCAAGACAGTAGGGACATTATTTTAACTACTGCTGTAACTTTAGGGCCTAAAATGGCCCTGGTGCAAACTAGGTCCTCAATAAATATTTGTTGGATAAATAATTTCCACACTCTGTGACACAAGATAAACATTAGCTTGAATAATAATGAGATTAATTTCCTTTTTGAATGAAATCAAGAAGAAAAGTTTCTATTAAGAATTTAAGGGTCAGGTGTGGTGGCTCACACCTGTAATCCCAGCATTTTGGGAGGCTGAGATGGGTGGATCACAAGGTCAGGAAATTGAGACCATCCTGGCTAACACAGTGAAACCCCATCTCTACTAAAAATACAAAAAAAATTATCCGGGCATGGTGGCAGGCGCCTATAGTCCCAGCTATTCAGGAGGCTGAGACAGGAGACTGGCATGAACCCGGGAGGTGGAGCTCGCAGTGAGCCGAGATCGCGCCACTGCACTCCAGCTTGGGCGACAGAGTGAGACTCCGTCTAAAAAAAAAAAAAAAAAAAAA